>NC_057812.1:337142015-337442015 GCF_018294505.1 Triticum aestivum | reverse complement strand
GGGCTTCCTAAAAATGCCCTAGGTCTTCGTGAGCAAGCGAGTTGGATGCACACCCACTTAGTTTCTTTTTGAGCTTTCATACACTTATAGCTCTAGTGCATCCGTTGCATGGTAATCCCTACTCACTCACATTGATATCTATTGATGGGCATCTCCATAGCCCGTTGATAAGCCTAGTTGATGTGAGACTATCTTCTCCTTTTTGTCTTCTCCACAACCACCTTTCTATTCCACCTATAGTGCTATGTCCATGGCTCACACTCATGTATTGCGTGAAGATTGAAAAAGTTTTGAAAAAGTTAGAGTATGAAACAATTGCTTGGCTTGTCATCGGGGTTGTGCATGATTTAAATACTTTGTGTGGTGAACATAGGGCATAGCCAGACTATATGATTTTGTAGGGATAACTTTCTTGGGCCACGTTATTTTGAGAAGACATAATTGCTTTGTTAGTATGCTTGAAGTATTATTATTTTTATGTCAATATAAACTTTTGTCTTGAATCTTTCGAATCTGAATATTCATATCAAGACAAAAGTTTATATTGACATAAAAATAATAATACTTCAAGCATACTAACAAAGCAATTATGTCTTCTCAAAATAACATGGCCCAAGAAAGTTATCCCTACAAAATCATATAGTCTGGCTATGCCCTATGTTCACCACACAAAGTATTTAAATCATGCACAACCCCGATGACAAGCCAAGCAATTGTTTCATACTCTAACTTTTTCAAAACTTTTCCAATCTTCACGCAATACATGAGCGTGAGCCATGGATATAGCACTATAGGTGGAATAGAATGGTGGTTGTGGAGAAGACAAAAAGGAGAAGATAGTCTCACATCTACTAGGCGTATCAACGGGCTATGGAGATGCCCATCAATAGATATCAATGTGAGTGAGTAGGGATTGCCATGCAACGGATGCACTAGAGCTATAAGTATATGAAAGCTCAAAAAGAAACTAAGTGGGTGTGCATCCAACTTGCTTGCTCATGAAGACCTAGGGCAATTTGAGGAAGCCCATCATTGGAATATACAAGCCAAGTTCTATAATGTAAAATTCCCACTAGTATATGAAAGTGATAACATGAGAGAATCTCTACTATGAAGATCATGGTGCTACTTTGAAGCACAAGTGTGGTAAAAGGATAGTAGCATTGCCCCTTTTTATTTATTTTCTCTTTTTTGGGCCTTATTTTTTTCTTTGGCCTTTCTCTTTTTTTTGGGATAATGCTCTATTAAATGATGATCATAACACTTTTATTTATTTACAACTCAATGACTACAACTCAATTCTAAAACAAAGTATGACTCTATATGGATGCCTCCGGCGGTGTACCGGGATATGCAATGAATCAAGAGTGACAAGTATGAAAAAATTATGAACGGTGGCTTTGCCACAAATACTATGTCAACTACATGATCATGCTAGGCAATATGACAATCATGAATGTGTCACGATGAACTAGATGGTGGAAAGTTGCATGGCAATATATCTCGGAATGGCTATGGAAATGCCATAATAGGTAGGTATGGTGGCTGTTTTGAGGAAGGTATATGGTAGGTGTATGATACCGGCGAAAGGTGCGCGGTATTAGAGAGGCTAGCAAAGGTGGAACGGTGAGAGTGCGTATAATCCATGGACTCGACATTAGTCATAAAGAACTCATGTACTTATTGCAAAAATCTAGAAGTTATCAAAGCAAAGTATTACGCGCATGCTCCTAGGGGGATAGATTGGTAGGAAAAGACCATCGCTTGTCCCCGACCGCCACTCATAAGGAAGACAATCAATAAATAAATCATGCTCCGACTTCATCACATAACGATTCACCATACGTGCATGCTACGGGAATCACAAACTTTAACACAAGTATTATTTAAATTCACAACTACTCAACTAACATGACTTTAATATTATCACCTCCATTTCTCAAAACAATTATCATGCTTCAATCTTTTCTTAGTATTCAACACACTCAAAAGAAAGTTTCACAAATCTTGAATACCAAGCATATTATTATTAAGCAAATTACCATGCTGTTAATACTCTCAAAATAATTTAAGTGAAGCATGAGGGATCAATAGTTTCTTTAAAACAAATCCACCACCGTGCTCTAAAAGATCTAAGTGAAGCACATAGAGCAAAATTATAGCGCTCAAAAGATATAAGTGAAGCACATAGAGCAAAACTACTTAGCTCAAAAAGATATAAGTGAAGCACATAGAGCAAAACTACATAGCTCAAAAGATATAAGTGAAGCACATAGAGCAAGACTACTTAGCTCAAAAAGATATAAGTGAAGCGCATAGAGTAAAACTACTTAGCTCAAAAAGATATAAGTGAAGCGCATGGAGTATTCTATCAAATTTTAATTCATGTATGGCTCTCTCAAAAGGTGTGTACAGCAAGGATGATTGTGGCATACTAAGACACAAAGACACAAATAATACAAGACGCTCCAAGCAAAACACATATCATGTTGGTGAATAAAAATATAACTCCAAGTAAATTACCGATGGAAGTGGACGAAAGAGGGGATGCCTTCCGGGGCATCCCCTAGCTTTGACTTCTTGGTGTCCTTGGATTATATTGGGGGTGCCATGGGCATCCCCAAGCTTAGGCTCTTGCCACTCCTTGTTCCATAATCTATCAAAAGAATTCACCCAAAACTTGAAAACTTCACAACACAAAACTTAAAGTAGAAAACTCGTGAGCTCCGTTAGCGAAAGAAAACAAAAGACCACTTCAAGGTACTGTAATTAACTCATTCTTTATTTATATTGGTGTTAAACCTACTGTATTCCAACTTCTCTATGGATTATAAACTATTTTACTAACCATAGATTCATCAAAATAAGCAAACAACACACGAAAAACAGAATCTGTCAAAAACAGAACAGTCTGTAGTAATCTGTAGCTAGCGCAAGATCTGGAACCACAAAAATTCTAAAATAAATTGCTGGACGTGAGGAATTTATCTATTAATCATCTGAGAAAATAATTAACTAAATATCACTCTTCAAATAAAAATGACAGCAGTTCTCGTGAGCGCTAGAGTTTCTGTTTTTTACAGCAAGTTCAACAAGACTTTCCCCAAGTCTTCCCAACGGTTCTACCTGGCACAAACACTAATTAAACACAAAAAAACACAACCAAAAAAAGAGGCTAAATAATTTATTTATTACTAAGCAGGAGCAAAAAGCAAGGAATAAAAATAAAATTGGGTTGCCTCCCAACAAGCGCTATCGTTTAACGCCCCTAGCTAGGCATAGAAGCGAGGATAGATCTAGGTATTGCCATCTTTGGTAGGCAATCCATAAGTGGCTCTCATGATAGTTTCATATGGCAATTTATTTTCTTTCTAGGAAAGTGTTCCATGCCCTTTTTAATGGAAATTGAAATCTAATATTCCCTTCCTTCATATCAATAATCGCACCAACCGTTCTAAGGAAAGGTCTACCAAGAATAATAGGGCAAGAAGGATTGCAATCTATATCAAGAACAATGAAATCTATGGGCACATAATTCCTGTTTGCAACAATAAGAACATCTTTAATCCTTCCCATAGGTTTCTTAATAGTAGAATCCGCAAGATGCAAGTTTAGAGAGCAATCATCAAAATTACGGAAATCTAGCAAATCACACAAAGTCTTGGGAATAGTAGAGACACTAGCACCCAAATCACACAAAGCATAAAACTCATGATCTTTAATTTTAATTTTAATAGTTGGTTCCCACTCATCATAGAGTTTTCTAGGGATAGAAACTTTCAACTCAAGTTTTTCTTCATAAGATTGCATCAAGGCATCAACAATATGTTCGGTGAAGGCTTTATGTTGACTATAAGCATGTGGAGAATTTGGCATGGATTGCAACAAGGAAATACAATCAATTAAAGAGCAATTTTCATAATTAAATTCCTTGAAATCCAATATAGTGGGTTTAGCAACATCTAGATTTTTATTTCTTCCAATCCCACTTTGATCAATTTCATCATAAAGATCTAAATACTCCGAATTTTTAGAACGCCTTCTAGGTAAAGGAAGATCATATTAAGTTTCATCAAGATTCATATTGCAAAACAAAGATTTAATAGGTGACACATCAATAACTTTTAGGTCTTCATCTTGATTTTCATAGGAATTGGAAGAACACGCTTTAATAAAGGCATCTTTAGAAGCACGCATCCTAGCGGTTCTTTCCTTGCACTCATCAATGGAAATTCTCATGGCTTTGAGAGACTCATTGATATCATGCTTAGGAGGAATAGATATAATCTTTAAAGAATCAATCTCAAGAGAAATTCTATCAACGTTTCTAGCCAAATCATCAACTTTAAGCAATTTCTCTTCAAGCAAAGCATTAAAATTCTTTTGTGAATTCATAAACTCTTTAACACTATTCTTAAATTCAGAGGGCATCTTATTATAATTTCCATAAGAGTTGTTGTAGGAATTCCCATAATTATTAGAAGGATTACTAGGATATGGCCTAGGATTAAAATTCCCTCTATAAGCGTTGTTACCAAAATTATTCCTACCAACAAAATTCACATCCATAGATTCATTGTTATTCTCAATCAAAGTAGACAAAGGCATATCATTAGGATCGGAAGAAACACTCTTAGTAGCAAATAATTTCATAAGTTCATCCATCTTTCCACTCAAAACATTGATTTCTTCTATCGCATGCACTTTTTATTAGAAAATCTTTCCATATGCCATTGAGAATAATTAACCATAATATTATCTAGGAGTTTAGTAGCATCTCCTAAAGTGATTTCCATAAAAGTGCCTCCCGCGGCCGAATCTAAAAGATTTCTAGAAGCAAAATTCAATCCGGCATAAATTTTTTGTATAATCATCCACAAATTCAAACATGAGTAGGGCAATTACGTATCATTAATTTCATTCTCTCCCAAGCTTGTGCAACATGTTCATGATCAAGTTGCTTAAAGTTCATAATATCATTTCTAAGAGAGATGATCTTAGCGGGAGGGAAATACTTAGAGATAAAAGCATATTTGCACTTGTTCCAAGAATCAATACTATTTTTAGGCAAAGACGAAAACCAAGCTTTAGCACGATCTCTAAGAGAAAAAGGAAATAGCTTCAATTTAACGACATTATTATCAACATCTTTTTTCTTTTGCATATCACATAAACCAACGAAGCTTTTCAGATGAGTAGCAGCATCTTCACTAGGAAGGCCGGCGAATGGATCTTTCATAACAAGATTCAACAAAGCAGTATTGATTTCACAAGATTCAGTATTGGCAAGAGGAGCAATCGGAGTGCTAAGGAAATCATTATTATTGGTATTGGTGAAGTCACACAATTTGGTAGTATCTTTAGCCATCGCGACAAACAAGCAATCCAACACATGGGCAAACAAAAAGCAATCGGGCGAAAAGAGGCAAATAGAGAGGGGGGATAGAGAGAGAGGGCGAATAAAACGGCAAGGGTGAAGTGGGGGAGAGGAAAACAAGAGGCAAATGGAAAATAATGTAATGCGAGAGATAGGGATTGTGATGGGTACTTGGTATGTTGACTTTTTGCGTAGACTCCCCGGCAATGGCGCCAGAAATCCTTCTTGCTACGTCTTGAGCTTGCGTTGGTTTTCCCCGAAGAGGAAGGGATGATGCAGCAGAGTAGCGTAAGTATTTCCCTCAGTTTTTGAGAACCAAGGTATCAATCCAGTAGCAGGCCATGCTCAAGTCCCTCGTACCTGCACAAAACGATAGCTACTCGCAACCAACGTGACTAGGGGTTGTCAATCCCTTCACGGTCACTTACGAGAGTGAGATCTGATAGATATAATATTTTTGGTATTTTTGGTATAAAGATGCAAAGTAAAAAAAGTAAAGGTAAAGTAAAAATCAAACAAGATTAAAGTGATGGAGATTGATATGATGAGAATAGACCCGGGGGCCATAGGTTTCACTAGTGGCTTCTCTCAAGAGCATAAGTATTCTACGGTGGGTGAACAAATTACTGTTGAGCAACTGACAAAATTGAGCATAGTTATGAGAATATCTAGGCATGATCATGTATATAGGCATCACATCCGTGATAAGTAGACCGAAACAATTCTGCATCTACTACTATTACTCCACTCATCGACCGCTATCCAGCATGCATCTAGAGTATTAAGTTAAAAATAGAGTAACGCCTTAAGCAAGATGACATGATGTAGAGAGATAAATTCATGCAATATGAAATAAACCCCATCTTGTTATCCTCGATGGCAACGATACAATACGTGCCTTGCTGCCCCTTCTGTCACTTGGAAAGGACACCGCAAGATCAAACCCAAAGCCAAGCACTTCTCCCATGGCAATAACTACCAATCTAGTTGGCCAAACCAAACGGATAATTCAAAGAGACTTGCAAACATAACCAATCATACATAAAAGAATTCAGAGAAGATTCAAATATTATTCATAGATAGACTTGATCATAAACCCACAATTCATCGATCTCAACAAACACACCGCAAAAGAAGATTACATCGAATAGATCTCCACAAGAGAGGGGGAGAACTTTGTATTGAGATCCAAAAAGAGAGAAGAAGCCATCTAGCTACTAACTATGGACCCGAAGGTCTGAGGTAAACTACTCACACTTCATCGGAGAGGCTATGATGATGTAGAAGCCCTCCATGATGACGGCCCTCTCCGGCGAAGCTCGGGAACAGGCCCCAAGATGGGATCTCGTGAATACAGAAAGTTGCGGTGGTGGAATTAGGTTTTTGGCTCCCGTTCTAATCATTTGGGGGTACGTAGGTATATATAGGAGGAAGGAGTACGTCGGTGGAGCACCGAGGGGCCCACGAGGCAGGGGGCGCATCCTAAGGGGGGCGTCCCCCACCCTCGTGACCGCCTCTTTGACTCCTTGGAGTAGGGTCCAAGCCTCATGGATCACGTTCGGTGAGAAAATCACGTTCCCGAAGGTTTTATTCCGTTTGGACTCCGTTTGATATTTCGTTTCTTCGAAATACTGAAATAGGCAAAAAACAACAATTCTGGGCTGGGCCTCCGGTTAATAGGTTAGTCCCAAAAATAATATAAAAGTGGAAAATAAAGCCCAATATAGTCCAAAACAGTAGATAATATAGCATGGAGCAATCAAAAATTATAGATACGTTGGAGACGTATCACTTGGCGGTGGCTCCGTATCATAAAACACGATGAAATCTTCTCTTCTATTTTTTTCTCCCCGAAAGCAAATATATATAGTTGGAGTTGGAGTCGGGAGGTCTCCAGGGGCCCACGAGGTAGGGGGGCGCGCCCTAGGGGGGCGCCCCCCACCCTCGTGGACAAGGTGTGGGCCCCCTGGTCTTCATCTTTGGCGAGGATTTTATTATTATTTATTGTAAGATATTCCGTGGAGTTTCAGGTCATTCCGAGAACTTTTGTTTTCTACACATAAAACAACATCATGGCAGTTCTGCTGAAAACAGCGTCAGTCCTGGTTAGTTCCATTCAAATCATACAAGTTAGAGTCCAAAACAAGGGCAAAAGTGTTTGGAAAAGTAGATACGACAGAGACGTATCAACTCCCCCAAGCTTAAACCTTTGCTTGTCCTCAAGCAATTCAGTTGAGAAACTAAAAGAAATAAAGAAAAACTTTTACAAACTCTGTTTGCTCTTGTTGTTATAAATATGTCAAGCTAGCATTCAAGTTTTCAGCAAAGATTATAACTAACCACATTTGCAATAATTCTCAGTTCTCATGATTACCCATATCAATAGCATAATCAACTAGCAAGCCATAATAATAAATCTCGGATGACAACACTTTCTCAAAACAATCATAATATGATATAACAAGATGGTATCTCGCTAGCCCTTTCTGAGACCGCAAAACATAAATGCAGAGCACCTTTAAAGATCAAGGACTGACTAGACATTGTAATTCATGGTAAAAGAGATCCAATCATAGTCACACCCAATATAAATTAATAGTGATGAATGCAAATGACAGCTGCGCTCTCCAGCTAGTGCTTTTAATAAGAGGGTGATGACTCAACATAAAAGTAAATAGATAGGCCCTTCGCAGAGGGAAGCAGGGATTTGTAGAGGTGCCAGAGCTCGGTTTTGAAATAGAGGTGAATAATATTTTGAGCGGTATACTTTCATTGTCAACATAACAACCAAGAGATGGCGATATCTTCCATGCTACACACATTATAGGCGGTTCCCAAACAGAATGGTAAAGTTTATACTCCCCCTCCACCAACAAACATTAATCCATGGCTTGCTCGAAACAACGAGTTCCTCCAACTAACAACAGTCCCAGGGGGAGTTTTGTTTTGCAATTATTCTGATTTAGTTTGCATAAAGCATGGGACTGGGCATCCCGGTGACCAGCCATTTTCTCGTGAGTGAGGAGCGGAGTCCACTCCTCTTGAGAATAACCCGCCTGGCGTGGAAGATACAGACAACCCTAGTTGATACATGAGCTATTCGAGCATACAAAACATGATGATTATTTGAAGGTTTAGAGTTTGGCACATACAAATTTACTTGGAACGGTAGGTAGATACCGCATATAGGAAGGTATAGTGGACTCATCTAGAATAACTTTGGGGTTTAAGGGATTGGATGCACAAGCAGTATTCCTGCTTAGTACAGGTGAAGGCTAGCAAAAGACTAGGAAGCGACCAACCAAAGAGCGACAACAGCCATGTACATGCATTAAAATTAATAAACATTGGATGCAAGCATGAGTAGGATATAATCCACCATGAACATAAATATCGTGAAGGCTATGGTGATTTGTTTCAACTACATGCGGGAACATGTGCCAAGTCAAGTCACTTAAATCATTCAAAGGAGGATACCAATCCATCATACCACATCATAACCATCTCAATAGCATGTTGGCACGCAAGGTAAACCATTATAACTCATAGCTAATCAAGCATGGCACAAGCAACTATGATCTCTAATTGTCATCGCAAACATGTTTATTCATAACAAGCTGAATCAAGAACGATGAACTCATCATATTTACAAAAACAAAAGAGGTCGAGTTCATACTAGCTTTTCTCATCTTAGTCATTCCATCATATATCATCATAATTGCCTTTCACTTGCATGACCGAACGATGTGAATAATAATAAGAGTGCACGTGGATTGGACTAAGCTGGAATCTGCGAGCATTCAATAAACAGGAGAAGACAAAGCAATATGGGCTCTTGGTTAAATCAACAATAAAGCATATAAGAGCCACTTCAACAATTTAATCACAGTCTTCTCCTACTGACCCCCAAAGAAAAGAAATAAAACTATTTACACGGGAAAGCTCCCAACAAGCAAAAGAAGAACGAGAAATTTTTTTGGGTTTTATTTTTAATTATTACTACAACAAGAAAAGTAAACTACTACTAATTTTTTTGGTTTTTCTTAAGGTTTATCAAACACACAAGAATAAAGCATAAAAGGAAATAAACTAGCATGGATGATACAATGAAAAAGTATGAACACCGACATCTAGCAATGAGTGTGTGAACATAAATGTAATGTCGGTGAGAAATACGTACTCCCCCAAGCTTAGGCTTTTGGTCTAAGTTGGTTTATTGCCAGGGATACCCTGGCGGATACCCGTAGGTGTAGCTGGGGTCGTGCTGCGACGAAGAAGACTCTGACTGCCATTGGCTGATAGCCATCTCTGGATCCCAAGAATAAACAGACTGTCGTGGAAGCTCCTCTTGTGGTTTCGGTTCCGGGGCTGGTGCAGGGTTCCGGTAGGCGTGAATAGCCGCCAACGGAACAAGGTACGTGCCTATAGTCAAATCAAACAAAGAAGGAGCAGGCAAGGTAATAGTCTCAGGATGATGTTTATTAAAGAACAATTGATATTTAAGCTCTCCTTCCCTATTCTTAACAATAAAATCATGTGCTACCATACTTTTATAATCTAAATAAACACGGGGCAGCACTTTCTCTTCCTCTCAGCATGCCTAATAGGTATGTTAAAATGTGCAGCTAGGCGTGAAGCATAAATGCCTCCAAAGATGGGACCCTTAGTACAGTTCATAATTATCCGTCTAGCAATAATGCTGCCCATACTAAAAGAGTTATCACCGTATAAGCCATGGTGCAAAATGATAATACCAGGGATACTCATGTTTCCACAGTTTCCGCGACCAATTAAGCAACGACTAGCAAATACTACAAAGTAGCGTAAAATAGGAAAATGTATGCTAGTGATTCGTGCATCGGAAACCTTCCTTGTTTCCCCTACAGTGATAGTGTCAATAAATCCCTCCACATCATCACGATGTGGTTCTTCTGTCTTGCCCCCCAAAGGGACTAAACAAATCCGACAGAAATCATAAAGTGACATCTCCTTATGCTCATCATATAAATGAAATTCCATCGTAGGTGGTGAGTTCCTAGAATGAAAATGAAAGTTTTGCACAAAGGTATTTGTGAGCAAGAGATACTGATCGCATTGGTCGTGGAGGAAAGCGGTAAGGCCTGCAGTCTGGGCCAACTCATGAAAATCTTCATAAATCCCGGCTGCTCTTAAGAAATCCTCGGAAGGCCATTCACACGGCCGAACCTCCGCGGTGCGAGGCAAATTATACTTAGGCTTCGGTGCCTCCCCCTTCGAGCTTTGGCTCGATGAGCCCCTCAAAAGTCTCCTCATCATTTTCTGAAAAATTCTGAAATTTTTAGTAACTTCAAATAAAAGTAAACCAAACTCAATAATATTGATAGCAACTACTCCTACAAGTGCCTAGGGCTTATATCATGCATCAAAACTACTTTTGACCATATAAATTTGACATGCAAGCTCAAGAATAGGGTCACCTAAGCAGCAACAATTTGCAATGAATAAAGCACTAGAACAAAAACTAATTGGATCAATGGAGGAGTCACATACCAAGGAACAATCTCCCCAAGCAGTTTTGTGAGAGGTGCTTTGACCAAGGAGATCGAAAATGGCAGCAAAGAGGGCTGGAACTCGTGCTTGAGTTGGTTTTTCGTGTTTGTGGGAGGAAGAAGAAGAGGATGGGTGCAGGAATAAGTGGAGGAGGGCCACCGTGGGCCCACGAGGCAGGGAGCACGCCCAGGGGGGTAGGGCACGCCCTCCACCCTCGTGACCAGGTGGCAGCTCCCCCCCCCCCCCCGCGGTAATTTTTGCACCATAAATCCTCAAATATTCCCGAAAAAATCATATTAAATTAGCATGTCATTCTGAGGACTTTTATTTTCGGGACATTTTTATATTGCACGGATAAATCAGGAAACATATAGAAAAATACTATTTTTACTTTATTTCAACTAAATAACAAAAAGTATAGAGAGGGTACAAAAGGTTGTGCTTCTAGTTTCATCCATCTCATGCTCATCAAAAGGAATCCACTAACAAGGTTGATCAAGTCTTGTTAACAAACTCATTCTGATTAACATGAAACTGGAGAAATGTCGAATAACACTATGTTACCTCAACGGGGATATGCACATCCCCAATATCAAGTATATCATATTTCTTCTTGACAGTAGGAAGAGAAAATTCAAAACCTCCAAATATAATCGATGGAATTTTTCTGATAGAATTGATACTATGAACTTGAGGTTGTTTCCTCGGAAAGTGTACCGTATGCTCATTACCATTAACATGAAAAGTGACATTGCCTTTGTTGCAATCAATAACAGCCCCTGCAGTATTAAGAAAAGGTCTTCCAAGAATAATAGACATACTATCGTCCTCGGGAATATTAAGAATAACAAAGTCCGTCAAAATAGTAATGTTTACAACCACAACAGGCACATCCTCACAAATACCGACAGGTATAGCAGTTGATTTATCAGCCATTTGCAAAGATATTTCAGTAGGTGTCAACTTATTCAAGTCAAGTCTACGATATAAAGAGAGAGGCATAACACTAACACCGGCTCCAAGATCACATAAAGCAGTTTTAACATAGTTTCTTTTAATGGAGCATGGTATAGTAGGTACTCCTGGATCTCCAAGTTTCTTTGGTATTCCACCCTTAAAAGTATAATTAGCAAGCATGGTGGAAATTTCAGCTTTTGGTATCTTTCTTTTATTTGTAACAATATCTTTCATGTACTTAGCATAAGGATTCATTTTGAGCATATCAGTCAATCGCATACGCAAAAAGATAGGTCTAATCATTTCAGCAAAGCGCTCAAAATCCTCATCATCCTTTTTCTTGGATGGTTTGGGAGGAAAAGGCATGGGTTTCTGAACCCAAGGCTCTCTTTCTTTACCATGTTTCCTAGCAACAAAGTCTTTCTTATCATAACGTTGATTCTTTGATTGTGGGTTATCAAGATCAACAACAGGTTCAATTTCTACATCATTATCATTACTAGGTTGAGCATCATTATGAACATCATCATTAACATTTTCATTAGGTTCATGTTCATTGCCAGATTGTGTTTCAGCATCAGACATAGAGATATCATTTGGATTATCAGGTGGTTCAGCAATAGTTTCACTAGAAGTTTGCACAGTTCTATCATTTTTCTTTTTCTTCTTTTTAGAAGAACTAGGTGCATCAATATTATTTCTCTGAGAATCTTTCTCAATTCTCTTAGGGTGGCCTTCAGGATACAAAGGTTCCTGAGTCATTCTACCAGTTCTAGTAGCCACTTTAACATCATAATCATTTTTCTTACTATTCATCTCATTGAGCAATTCCTTTTGAGCTTTAAGTACTTGTTCTACTTGAGTGGTAACCATAGAAGCATGTTTGCTAACAAGTTTAAGTTCACCTCTAATATTAGCCATATAATCACCCAAGTATTTAATCATATCAGCATCTTGTTTTAATTGTCTACCAAAATAAGCATTGAAGTCTTCTTGCTTAAACATAAAATTATCAAACTCATCCAAGCATTGACTAGCAATTTTAGTAGGAGGGATTTCAGCTCTATCATATCTATAGAGAGAATTTACCTTTACTACCTGTGTCGGCTTATGGAGGTCTGGAGGTTCTTCAATAAGTAAAGGATCAAGATCATATGTTTCTTCGGCAGGCGGTAAATTAAGACCATGTATTTCTTTAATAGGAGGTAAATTCTTAACATCTTCAGCTTTAATACCATTTTCTTTCATAGATTTCTTTGCCTCTTGCATATCTTCGAGACTGAGAAATAGAACACCTCTCTTCTTCGGAGTTGGTTTAGGAATAGGATCATTAATTGGAGCAAGAGCTGGCTCAGGAGGTGCCCAATTATTTTCATTTGTCAACATATTATTCAATAAGATTTCAGCTTCATCCGGTGTTCTTTCCCTGAAAAGAGAACCAGCACAACTATCCAGGTAATCTCTGGAAGCATCGGTTAGTCCATTATAAAAGATATCAAGTATTTCATTTTTCTTAAGCTTGTGGGAGACTCTCTTCTTTAATTTGCACAAAGTTGTATATTTCCTTTAAAGCAGCTTGTTTCTTATGAGCAGGGAAATATTTAGCAGAGAAGTAGTAAATCATATCCTGGGGATTACGCACACAACCAGGATCAAGAGAATTAAACCATATCTTAGCATCACCCTTTAATGAGAACAGAAATATTTCAAGGATATAAAAGTAGCGAGATCTCTCATCATTAGTGAACAGGGTGGCTATATCATTTAATTTAGTAAGATGTGCCACAACAGTTTTAGATTCATAGCCATGAAAAGGATCAAATTCAACTAAAGTAATTATATCAGGATCAACAGAGAATTCATAATCCTTATCAGTAACACAGATAGGTGAAGTAGCAAAAGCAGGGCCAGGTTTCATCCTAGCATTTAGAGATTGCTTATTCCATTTAGCTAATAACCTTTTGAGTTCATATCTATCTTTGCAAGCTAAAATAGCTAAATAAGCTTCTTGATCAAATAAATAACCCTCAGGAATAACAAGTGATTCTTCATCATCATAATCAGATTCAATATTTTCAATCTCTCTAGCCCTAGCAAGTCGTTCCTCGAGAAAATCACCAAGTGGCACAGTAGTATCAAGCATAGAAGTAGTTTCATCATAAGTATCATGTATAGCAGAAGTAGCATCATCAATAACATGCGACATATCAGAACGAATAGCAGAAGCAGGTTTAGGTGTCGCAAGCTTACTCATAACATAAGGTGAATCAAGTGCAGAGCTAGATGGCAGTTCCTTACCTCCCCTCGTAGTTGAGGGATAAATTGTTGTCTTATCATCTTTCAAATTCTTCATAGTGTCCAGCAGATATAAATCCCAAGTGACTCAAAAAATAGAGCTATGCTCCTCGGCAACGGCGCCAGAAATTAGTCTTGATAACCCACAAGTATAGGGAATCGCAACAGCTTTCGAGGGTAGAGTATTCAACCCAAATTTATTGATTCGACACAAGGGGAGCCCAAGAATATTCTCAAGTATTAGCAACTGAGTTGTCAATTCAACCACACCTGTAAACTTAGTATCTGCAGCAAAGTGTTTAGCAGCAAAGTAATATGATAGTGGTGGTAACGGTAACAAAAGAGTAATGAAAGCAAAGTAATATTTTTGGTATTATGTAGTGATTGTAACAATAGCAACGAGAAAGTAAATAAGCGTAAACCAGTATATGGAAAGCTCATAGGCATCGGATCAGTGATGGATAATTATGCCGGATGTGGTTCATCATGTAACAGTCATAACATAGGGTGACACAGAACTAGCTCCAATTCATCAATGTAATGTAGGCATGTATTCCGAATATAGTCATACGTGCTTATGGAAAAGAACTTGCATGACATCTTTTGTCCTACCCTCCCGTGGCAGCGGGGTCCTAATGGAATCTAAGGGATATTAGGGCCTCCTTTTAATAGAACTGGAACAAAGCATTAGCACATAGTGAATACATGAACTCCTCAAACTACGGTCATCACCGATAAGTATCCTGATTATTGTCACTTCGGGGTTAACGGATCATAACACATAATAGGTGACTATAGACTTGCAAGATAGGATCAAGAACTCTCATATATTGATGAAAACATAATAGGTTCAGATCTGAAATCATGGCACTCGGGCCCTAGTGACAAGAATTAAGCATAGCAAAGTCATAGCAACATCAATCTCAGAACATAGTGGATATTAGGGATCAAACCCTAACAAAATTAACTCTATTACATGGTAAATCTCATCCAAACCATCACCGTCCAGCAAGCCTACGATGGAATTACTCACGCACGGCGGTGAGCATCATGAAATTGGTGATGGAGGATGGTTGATGATGACGACGGCGACGAATCCCCCTCTCCGGAGCCCCGAACAGACTCCAGATCAGCCCTCCCGAGATGTTTTAGGGCTTGGCGGCGGCTCCATATTGTAAAACACGATGAAATCTTCTCTTCTATTTTTTTCTCCCCGAAAGAAAATATATAGAGTTGGAGTTGGAGTCGGGAGGTCTCCAGGGGGCCCACGAGGTAGGGGGCGCACCCTAGGGGGGGGCGCCCCCACCCTCGTGGACAGGGTGTGGGCCCCCTGGTCTTCATATTTGGCGAGGATTTTTTATTATTTATTGTAAGATATTCCGTGGAGTTTCAGGTCATTCCGAGAACTTTTGTTTTCTGGACATAAAACAACATCATGACAGTTCTGCTGAAAACAGCACCAGTCCTGGTTAGTTCCATTCAAATCATATAAGTTAGAGTCCAAAACAAGGGCAAAAGTGTTTGGAAAAGTACATACGACGGAGACGTATCAGAGGCCTACTAAACCAGTAAGTATTCAAACATCCACATACTGCAAATGTAAATAACATCCTAGGTCACAACCCTTTGAAAGCAAAAATAACAAATGCATGTTTGCATGTGATTTGCAGGAAAGCCATGAATGCAAGGAAAGATGATTTGGATGATGTGCTGAAACTTGTTTCATTCTTCAAAGACATGAAGGCAATCAATGATGAGTTTTTATATGACATACAAGTAGACAAGGACAAGTCAATTAGAAACATTTTTTGGTCCAATGCAAGCTGCCGAGGAGCCTATCAAGACTTTGGCGATTGCGTAACATTTGGCGCAACATACAAGACCAATAGATTTCATATGCCTCTGGGAGTGTTTGTTGGAACAAACCATCACTTGCAGTCAATGATATTTGTTGTTGCCCTTATCAGAGACGAAGATGCAAACTCATTCAAGTGGTTGTTCGATACATTTGTACGGTGCATGAACAACAAGAAGCCAACTTGCATTCTAACAGGTGAGTTCAAAATAAACCTCTTCAAGTTTCATCATCTTTTTGAGTCTATGGGTCTGTATTGGGTACATTGGTTTTAGCTGAAAAATAATGTAAAGCAAGCAGTTCAACCATCGTTAGCATAGAAGTCCAACTAACAGTACAAGAAAGCAAAATTATCTGTCACATGTTTAGAAAAAAATAGTTATGAATGTGAAGTTCAAATACAGGAATCACAGAAGTTCAAGGACCAAAGCTGTAAGAAAAAATATGTAACATGTTCAGAAAAATATAGTTATTTATGTGAATTTCAAGCACTGGTACCACAGAAGTTCAACAACACTGCTTTAAGAAAATTTCTGAGTGTGACACTACTAGTTAGTCCTACTGCTACCTGTGAAGTTCAAGCACTGGTACCACAGAAGTTCAGCAACACTGATGTAAGAAAAAATACATGTGATATTCTTAGATAGCCATACTGCTAGATGTGAAGTTCAAGTACTTGTACAACATAAGTTCACCATCAGTGCAAAAAAGAATCAAGTTTCATTTTTTTAATTCATGCAGACCAGTGCCCATCGATGGCGAAAGCTATACCACAATCATTTCCAAACACCATCCACAAGCTATGCCGTTGGCACGTCATGAAGAAGTACAAGGAATACCTCGCGTTGCTGTACAAAAAGTATAAAACATTCAAAGAGGAGTTCACAGCTATATTAAACTGGTCGCTGATGCCAACGGAGTTTGAAGATGCCTGGGCTGAACTCGTGCACAAGTACACCCTCGAGAACGACCAGATGATTATGCAGCTGTGGAGTGATAGGAAGATGTGGATTTCAGCATATTACAAGAACATTTTATGTGCTAGAATGACTTCCACACAACGAAGTGAGAGCATGAACCACGTGCTCAAGAAAGGGTTTGTCAAGGGGACCCAGAACCTACACAAGTTTACTAGGCGGGTCAATGCTTGCATACAAACTCGGATGCAGAAGGAGAACGAGCAAATAATGACCAACATGGTATGATGACAAAGAAAAAACACCCCCATCATGTTCTGTTTTCCTTCAACATGTGCACTTTGAATTTAAAAAAATGAAACCCATGACTCTGCTTCGACTAATATCTTACTTTTTGACATGTGCAGACCAATCCTGTGACAAAAATAACTTACGGCTACAAGGAAGACATGTCTATCAAGTACACAAGAGTCGTGTACACCGAGATGAGGAATAGGATGAGAAAAGCCACGCTATTTCGCGCAAAGCGTATAGCAAAGCACACTAAGTACCTTGTGTACTACCACAACAAGCCTGGCCATGATGATGAAGAAAGATTTTCCTGGTCAAAGCATGAATTTCAAGTTGTAGCTGACCCAGAGAATGAAATATATGAGTGTGAATGCAAGCTCTGGACACACACAGGTGAGCGGAAAAACGAACTCATTAAATAGCTAAACTAGTAGTATCATATCAAAATATATGAAACTCATTGCTGGCTCACAAACTATGTATTCTGCATTCAACACAAAAATGCAGGCTTGTTCTGCCTTCACATCATGAACATACTGGACTACCTGAAGCTTGCCAAATTTCCAAACAAGTATATCCTCAAACGGTACACAAAGACTGCAAAATCACAACCAACCTTTGATACAAGGGACTACAACACAATCCATCGGATGGCAGCTCAAGGCTATCGAAGCAAGACATCTTGTTACAGCTAAATTTGATGGTTAAGAAGAAAGCGATGAGATGTGACCAGCAATATGACAGAGCCTACTATGTTCTCAAGAGGCTCGCGGAAGAGCTTGATGCAGTACATTCAGCAAATCAAGAAGATGCTGATGAAAGGATGGCTGAAGAGGACGCTGAAATTGAAGATGACCTTCATTATTATGCAGCTGAAATGCTCAATGCTGCCGCTGAAGCCAACCAATGTAAGCAGGGTGATGGCCAATCAATGGAGTAGCGACAGCAAGAGACGATGAAACTGCCGCTGTATTCTGAAACAAAGGGTAGGAAGAAAATTTCCGCAGCAAAGAAAAGTGACAAGAGAGCTCAAATAAAGGCACCACCTGCAGCAAGAGTCGTCGTGCTCGATGAGAACAGAGTGCCACTTAGACACAGGAAATGTAGTGTGTGCAACCAGGTTGCAGGACACAACAAGCTGACCTGTCCAACACTCTTGGAAAGAAACGATGCCGAGGAGGTCAAGCAACCCAAATTTCAAAAACAGCAGCCCAAAGTTATAGAACAAAAGAAGAGACCACACCCACAGAAAGCAAGCACCAGACTTCGTAGCATATGCAAGGAGTATGAACCACATAATGCAAGAACATGCCCGAAGCGCGAAGATGCTGAAAAGACAAGCAAAAAGCCAGAGAAGAAACAGAAAGCAAAACCTAGAGCCAGCAACAAGATAGTGGTGGAAGATGAAGAGGAAGAGGAAGATGAAGACACCATCGAAGAAGAGGAAGATGAAGAGGAAGAATAAGATGAAGAGGAAGAGGACGATGAAGAGCAAGAGGAAGAGGACGATGAAGAGGAAGAGGTACATGTCAAGCAAAAACCACTACCACCAAAGCCTAGGAGGAGCGCAAGGCTCATGAATAGTTAGACTAGGTTAATTAAACATAGAAAACTTATGTCATGTCAATGTGCATAATGTTATTCCACTTTTGAAACAGTATTTTAGGAGAAGCTTACTTGAACTTCTATTATTGAAGTTTCACAGAAATTGCACTAGAAGTTCAGGTAAGCTTACTGTAGAAGTCCTGGTATAGTATGAGAGGAGGTGCTTGTGATGTATTGCATGAAAGAGCAAGCAGTAATAAAATGAAAAATATACACTGTGAAGTTCAAGTAATATTACTGCAGAAGTCCTTGTATATTATGAGAGGAAGTGTTGTGCCGGTGATGTATTACATGCAAAGTGCAAGCAAGAACAAAAAATGAAAAATATAGACTATGAAGTTCAACTAAGATTACAGTGGAAGTTCTGGTATATTATAGCAGGAGGTGCTGGTGTTGTATTCCATAAAAGAGCAACCAGCAAATAATCATACAGTTTTGAAGTTCAGGTCAGCTTATAGAAGAAGTTTTGGTATATAAAATCGACGTAGGAAAAAAATATGTTAAAAAAAATAAAGTTTTGCCGTATGAACTAAGGTTAGCAAGCCTAAGACAACGCTTAGATGTGAAGTTCTGTTTGGATACGTGCAGAAGTTCATGTACAATGCCGACAAAAGATAAAGAAACGTCAAGGAGTGTGTGAGAATATTTTTGCGCAAAGTTATACTGAAATCCATTCGCACTTGAAAAAACACAAAAAATAAATATAGATTCTATGCAAAAGGCTACATATTGGTTGGGTTAAAAAATACCAATACATTACACAACACAGAATATCCTCTCCATATGAAACTAGCAGTCCAACCACATTCTCAAAGCAGAAGTTCAAGTCTACGATCATATGTTGGGGCCCAAAAACAAACAACACAAAAAAAACAAGCAGTTCAACCATAACCGAGGGAGAAGTTCAGGTACATCTGTTGGGGCAAAAACATGCAGCACATGGATACTAAAAACGATGCAGTACATTGAAATTCACAAAGCCAAATCATTCTTCACACCAAATACATTTGTCCACAATATCATAAGTAAATAGTGCTGCACCTATAGATACACAAATCACTAAAACATTCTTACAATAGAATCTTTATGGAATTGTTCCAATCATTATCAAACCTAAAAATCTACACGAAATCAAATCTACAATGAAATTAATGCTTCGAATTCACGGGCCAAAGGACTGGATCTCTTTAGGGAGCTCTGAACGAATGACTTCATTCTTCCCGCTAAACATCAGAGTGTGCATGAACTCAGCCTTCCAGTCATCTACAGCATCCTGCAAACAAAGAAAATGAAACGATGGTTTAGTAATGGATAACTAAAACCACAGCATGAGCGTCTCAGCAAAAACACACGAGAAAAGTGAAAGGATGATGAGACAAGAACAAGGACAAAACATACCTCCACATCACCAAAATCTGCAACAATCTCATCGCCATCATATGAAGAGCAGAACTTCACGGCAAAGAAACCACAATCATTATTCTTCTGCTTTGGAACATCGATAAAAGTCGGCCTCTTTGTAATAGTCACCCAGTTAGGTTGCTTGCTCGCTTTGTACGCAGCCTTGCCGTACACCTCCTCGAGCAACCCAACAAATCTCTTGATCTACCAGAAATAACAAAATAAGATGTAGTCAAAAACATGTTAACCAAAATAGTTAAGTTCAGGTACATAAAAAGCGACACTTGCATAAGATCCAGCTAAACAAATAGCAGAAGTTCAACTTCCAAATGATAGTCAGTTCAAGAAGTATTACCAAAACAGAGACAGCAACATATTTTGTCAACATAAGGCATAATAAACTTTGTGTCAAACAAGAGAATGTGAAAGGAGGTTCAGACTAAGAAACACTCACGATATTTTGACAGTCCCTGTGGAAACTCGTTCGCGACGTTTCCATATTAGCGTAAGGAAGTGAATCAAGGATGTCAATGCTCCCACGATATCTATTCACCACATACACGCTGTAGTGCGCCATTGTGCCAATTGGCTTGAATAGTATCAAGAAAACCTGCCAAGAATGAAAGGACCAGTGAACACAAACTATAAAGCATATGTACTAAAGAACCGACATGAACAAAAACTTCTTGACAAACTCAGCAAAAGGATGCACATGAAATTAAAAAAGCAAGAGTTATGAAAACCTAACCGGCTTTGCGTTAAGAAGGTCTTCTTCCTTGCAAACAAACATTGGGAGGAGACCAGCATATTTTTTTGCATCAAACTTTGGAACTGTTGCAGCGAAGAAATCATACTCCAGTCACTACTGTGCATTCAGAAAAACACAATTAAAACACCTCCCAAATGCCACTACAACAAAACTAAGGCAAAAAAGGGAGATAGGGGTGCAAAGAACTAAAACCTGTATGAAGTAGGGACTAAGTACAACCCTGCCAGCACTAGTGAATATCTCACAGGTCTCCGGCTTATCCTCCCACAAATTTATGAGATAATCCATTATGTCTCCTTCCATCTGCTGCCCTTCACCGAAAAGAGTATAAAGGACGCGTCATGTGAGGTCAATCACATTCGCAGGGATGCTAAACATCCAGTAGCTTGTCCTGCAGAATACAAAAGGATGGTAAAAAATATATTAGAAGTTCAGATACAACAACAAACAGAAGTTCAGATACTATAACTCGAAAAGGCAAGAGGAGACATAAAACAGAAGTTCAGATACTACAAACTACGGCAATTCCGACAATATAACAACAGAAGTTCAGACACTATAACTCCAAGGCAAGGGAGAAAATGAACAGAAGTCCACATACTACAACAACAGAAGTTCAGACACAGATGCCAGCAACAAAGTTAAGGAGAAGAAAATTTACTCTGAATACTTCTCCAGACCCTCTTCACTAAGCACATACCAATTTCAACTTCCGGGCCTCGGATAGATGAGGGTAACTGTATTTTTTTAGGGGAGTGACAGGAGAATGCCACTTCAAAGGCAATCTTGATGCTCACTTGGAGGAAGTAATGTTGCCAGACTAAACTGCCAGTTTCCTCCTAGTGATGACAACATTCTTCCCACCTCTCCCAGCAACAGTATCGGCAGCAGATTTACCATTCTTCGGGTAAGCAATCTTCTCAAAATCATCATCGGACGAAATCACTTCCGCTTCGGCTGCTTCGACTGCACCAACCTTCCTGGAGCAAGGAGTTTTTGGACCACCATGAATACCACCAACCTGCTTCCCCAACTTGGAAGGAATAAGGGTTCGAGGTCTATCATCTTCTATCGGAGTTGTACTCATCGATTCCTCCCTAGGCTGGTATTCCTGTGACCCAAGGAATGAGTAGTGGTAATCGGTCAAGTCTAACGGATCCACTGTCAAAAGAAAAGGAAGAGAAAACATCACCATTAAATATAACTGAAGTTCAGGAACAACGCAATGTACAGTCCAACTAATAAAGATGACATGGTTACTACTCAAGCTGACCTAAAAAAATTACTTGCATTAAAAAACAAAATGAAGTTCCGGCACAACCAAAAGGCACAGTTCAAGATAAACCAATGAACTGGAAAACATTCAACTACAGCTAACAAAACCATAGAAAGGCATCATCTCTGAAGTTCAAGTAGAAAGAAATGCTCATGTCCAAGTAAGCAATGGAAGGAACGAAATTACTGAAACGAAACACACAAGCAAAATAAAAAAGATAGAAATGAAGTTCATGTACAAGAAAATGCTCCTCTCCATCTGAAACCAGTAGCCCAGCCAGATCTCAAGCAGAAGCCCAAGTTCAAACAAAATATGAAGTTCAGGTAGAATAAAAGATGCAGTGTAGGTAAGCAGTCCAAGTTCCAATACTTACATGTGTAGTAGCCAAACAGAGCTTGGAAGTCTGTCTCAAACAGGTTAGAAGAAGCGATTGAGTACAACCACGTCTTCCTGATATCCGCGATATTTTCATGGGAATAATTTGCAAGAACCCCATCATGATACGAATTAACATTCGTAAGCATGAAGCATCCGCAGTCGATACTGCCATCAAACACAGTAAAAAGAATAGTGTTAGAATAGAAAAAGAAAGCTAATGAATAAACCACGTCGCAACTTAAGTACAACTACAGATAAACATAAGTGATAAAGAGAGAAGTGGAACTCATACTTGTTTTGCTGCTGGGGCACATCAATCCAATCCATAGGGAAATGGTCGATGGTAAGAGGACTGAAGGGTGTCTCCCTGTCGTTGCTGGCATCGCTCCAAAGCTTCTTGATGTTATCGGTCATCCGCCGAAACAGGCGTACCGCACATTCATCGTCTGGTCCATAATAGGAGTCGAGAAGCTGGAACCTTATTTGTTCAGGTCAAGAAATATCGAAACCCAATGACCAACACCACCCATGGAAGCAGGAATCTCAGGTGTGTCAAAAGTGGGGAAAACAACCTGAAGCAACATAAACACACGAATCATTAAAAACTGAGAATTAATATCAAATGGTACAAAGAAAAATAAAACAAATATTAACACAGTGAATCGCAGTGCAAAACTAATACAAAGGCAAAGAACAAGATATTGCATACCGAATCATGTGCATCCATGCTATCTGGACCACTCGCCAAGAAGTACTTCCTCACACGGGAATCAAATTGACCTATAAAAATCTTGTCCTAAAATAATGCAGACAACACCAACATATGAAAAATACATAAATGAGACAAACAAGTTTTAACTAAAATGGTAAGGAACAAAACAGAAAAGAAGTCACTATATGGTTGAGTTACACAAACCCAATACGGCAGGATGAGTTTATCTGATCCCTGGTACTTCGCACGTGGATAGTAGAGTGCAACCTCAGCCACATTAGATTGAAGCATTCCGCGAGGAGCAAAAGATATTGCGACATCCTCAACAGAAGCTTCACACTCATTGTTTTGGAACATAATCATTGATCTAAAACAAAAGCAATAGAAAGTAAAACAAGTTCAGCATCAGGAACTCACGAAGTTCATAACACATGTTAGCACAGAAGTTCAGCTATATCACAACAGGCAATATAGTACAAAAGAGGCCAGAAGTTCAGCACCAGAGAAGTAAAATAAGAAGTTCAGGTACATATAGTAAAGAAGTTCAGGTATGCAACCACATGCAGTTCATAGGGGGTACATGGATGATGTAAATATTGACCAGCTGCACTCACCTCTTGGAACGATTATTCTTAAGCCTAGTTACACTATAATAAAAGTCATCAACCTTCTTTCGGATGACAGGAAGGTCGCTATCTGCTCACCAAAAGAAATAGAAATTAAGAGCAACACTCAAGCACATAGATTCACGATAGTTTCAATTAAGAGCAACATTCAAGCACAACATTCAAAACACAAGCACATCTCAGCTCCTACATCAAAAAAGATAAAACCACAGGATCATAGACATCACAACCCATGCATTACAAACCTTCACCCACATAGAATACAGGTTCACTTAACATTCTTTACAACCACACGACAAACAACAAAACTAGAAGTTCAACTTAGACCACATAGGAAGTTCACAGGGGATATCATGGACTAAACCAAACAACAAAAGGGAGGGGGATGGGGAAAGAAGAGAGATGCATGCTCCTCTCTTCATGGATCCTTGCCTAGACCAATGGCAGCACTGGATTGATCAACCCCCTCTCCATAGCTATCGCTTTCAGTCTCTTCGTTGTCATCTCCAGTAGACGTAGCAGCGTCGTCGGGAAGGACAGCAACAACAGTTGGGGCAGCTGGAGAATCTAAAACAACAAAAATAGTTGGTTGTGTTTGAACATCATCAACAACAACTGATGGCTTTGCTGTAGGAGACTTCTCCGGGCTTGCAGCACTACCACCAGTCTCAACAGCAGGCTCAATAGGATCTTTCTCCAAAATGATGTCTCCAGTTGTCTTGCCCTGCTCAGCATCAGAAAGCTCAGCGCCAATGGATGACTGAGGTTCAGTCAGGTCCACCCCGTCGGAGCAGCCGGTGCTTGAGACGGACTTGTCCGCAACCTTCTCTAGAGGAACACTAACATCATCATTCTACAGCAAAGAACAGAAAGTCATTACAAAGGGCCACATAGCGATAAAATGCACAAACAAGTAAAATAAAAAAATGAGACAAATTGACAAGAAAAATGGTACCATATTTTCACTGCCATGAACCTCATCAACTAATACATCACTAACAGGAGCAGGTTCATGCATAGGGGCAGCTTCATGCACAGGAGTAGCTTCATGCGTAGGTAAAACATCCTCCTCAACCCTAGCACCATCATCAACAGCCTACAAAAAAATCATGTAGAAAACAAATACCTAATGAGCAGAAGTTCACATTGCATAATCAGAGAAGGCTAGCTATCACAACTGACACATAATGGTCCAAATACAATAAACATAGCATGTCAGATATCAAACTACTCTAAGATACAAAAGGGAACAAAAAGGGCCAGTCATGGAAGTTCAGGTGTTGTAGCACTTGAAGTTCAGGTTCTATAAACAGAGAAGGTCAACTAGGAACACTAGTGCTAAAAAGAAAGAGTTTACGGCACATGAAACCAATAACGGTCGCCTATGACTACAAACAGTAATAACTGAAAGCTAACATTAAACATTAGTGCAAAGAAATATCAAAAGCCAACATAAACAAACCTCTTTGGTATGCTCCACATGGCCTCCTTCACGACCCAAACGAATAGAATCCTGCCTCTGAATCTGTCTCACAACAGCACTTGCCTCATCTTCAAAAGGCTTGCAACGAGCATCCTGCATTTCCTTGAACAGCCCAACACCAGTCCGGAGGTGGGAAGTACTCTGACGAAGCTCTTCAAGAAATCTAGCTTCAATAGATAAGACCGCCTTCAAAGACTCAGCATCAAATCCGTGTCCGGGAGGAAGAATCCCATCAACGCGACTAAGACGCTCAACAGTTGAAGGAACACGAGCCAACTCCCCACAAACAGTTTCAAGAAGACCGTTAATCTTAACCAGCGAAACATTGGCACCTTCAAACAAATTCTCTGAAGACACGCCACCTGCAGCACTCACACGGGCAGAAGAACCTCCTGGATCTACAGGGGGGCACCAGTATTAACATCCCGGGAGAATTCAAATCTTGGGGAAGTTCCACTCCCTAGGCCGGCGGAACGAGGCATAGTTAGAACAGGACGTTCAATAACCCTAAAGAACACAACCTCAGCTTGTGTCTTCCACTGCATACAAAAACAAAAGTCAACGTGTCAGAAAACAAATGAAGGAACATGGAAACAAAAATATAGAAGACATTACCAGAAGTTCAAGTTAAACTACACAGGAAAGAATGATGCATATAAACACTCACAGGTAGTCTCCCAAACACCTAGTTGGCTGGGTCATCATCACCCTTCTTGACCAAGTCAGCCACAGCAAGCTCAAGAAGCTTGACCTGATCCATGAAATTGATGCGAGGGGTCCTCAAGTCAATATTAGGCGTCTTGCCAATGATAAGGCAGTCCAGATACATAAGAAGCGGCGCGATGGCACAGCCTGTGACAGCTTTTCCTCTGCTAGTACCTTGCTGATGCCTAACAACAGCACTCTCAATATCGTCAACAACCAACTGGTAGTAGTCCATATCTGCCATATCCTCAAACACAAGATTCTCAGCCATTGCTGCCTCCCTGGACACTCGTGTAGACGTTCCAGGGATAACTACCTTCATGAAAACAATCAGGTAAAACACCTGCAGAGCAAGATCATCCTTCGTCTCATTCTTCACAAGTTCCGCGAGGATATTCCGCATATTCTTTGTCTTGATGTCGTCACTCCTAGCATACCCAAGCTTGCGCTTCAACCTCATAACAGCATCATCAAACCCATCATTCGAGGGCCGAAGAGGGGTATGACTACCTTGAGGGAATCCAAACAGATGGTGAATAGCATCACTTGTAATACGCAGAACCTTGTTTGCCTCATCCATGTCTAGAATCATGGTTTTAGGGTCGATCCTTGTGTAGATGTTTCCCATCAAAGGACGAGAAATGTTGGAATCAACCTTCAAGTCAAACACACAACCAAAACCATCCTTGATAACCCTCGTCTTGTGCCTAGCCTGTAGCATTTTCTCACACGCCTTGACCTCTCCTAGTGAGCAGCGAACCGTCTTGTTAAAATGTTTCGCCTCACCTCCTCCTTGGCCACCTTCTTCGGGCGCTTTGCCTCCTCTCTTCCTCCTCTCAGGCCGCTCCACAAGCTGATACTGAAAAAATGCAATGACAAGGAAGAAAGGCAGAACAATGAGACACACAAGCTTCACCAAAATTCCACTAATGCCTACATACGCAGTACATTTCAGAAGTCCAACTATGTCTACATAGGCAGTACAACCATGTATGACCAGAAAGTAAAGATGCTTTCAAACTGTTGGAAATTTACAAAAGTAGAAGTTCTACCATGTACACCAAGGCGGTAATCAAACATGTATTTCAGAAGTCAACTATGTCTACATAGGCAGTACAACCATGTATGACCACAAGTTAACATGCTTTCAAAAAATGTTGGAAATTTAAAAAGCAGAAGTTCAACCATGTACACCAAGGTACTAATCAAACATGTATACCAACAAGTTAAGCTAATCTCTTCATGTATATATCCAGAAGTCCAACTATGTACATAAAGGCAGTAATACCATAAAAGCAAAGCAGATCGGCTAATTTATTCGTCTATATGGAGCAGAAGGTCAGCTATGTACGCCAAGGCAGTGCTAAAAACACAAAAACTACAACAATAGCGACAAATGCTCTAAAAACGATAAACATGAAACATTCATACCTGATTAGCCGCATCATCATCATCGTTGTCGTCCTCGTCATCAGCATTGAAATCAGCATCATCCTTGCCCTCTGGATTAACACGAGAACGCTTCTTCTGACCATTGTTGACCTTTGCAGGTGCAACCTTGCGCTTGACGCCGCATTTCTTCCCATTACCAGATGCACCAGCACCAAGCGGAGAAGGTGTAGGCGCGGCAGTGGCAAGCACACGAGGACTACGGCGTGGCGTACCACCGAGGCCTAGCCCTTCATCTTCAGCAAGTTCTTCAGGTCTTGAAACACGTGGGCTCCTCCGAGGAGTAACTCCACCAACTACATTCTTCCTCGCAGTGGTCTTCTTGATTTTCTTCTTAACATGGACAACCGTGCCATCACTGGCACACGGCACGTCTTCCCCAACCGTGAGCTGAGCTCATAAACAGATCCAGGAACATCAGAACCTTTCTCAAGGCGGGCCGCCCTCTTCTTGTCAAAATCTTCTTGCTTCTTCCTCTTACGTTGGTCCTCCACAAGAAGCTGAAGAGGCACATCCTCAGGTTGCGTGACAGGTTCAGTGCCATCAACAGACTGCGACTGCGTCTCTGACATCTGAAGAGAGCACAAAGGATCCGGGACAGAATCATAACCTTTGACTGACGGAGCCCCCTCCTCAGCAGCAGCAGGGGTTTCTGATAAACCCAACTCAGATAAAACATCGTTGATGGTGTTCACAACTTCCTCCTCTGTGGACACATTTACAAAGAACACAAAAAATCAAAGCAAAAAATAAAAAAAAGTCAGGAACAAAAACAAAAACAACCGACATGAACAAGCTAAAAAACATGGCTCAAGAATTTAAAATGAAAAGAAAAGGGGTTTCATATACTAGGTGAAGCAAGAGCTGCAGAAGCAAGATCCTCGAGGCTTGAAAAATTCTCAAGGCTCGAAGCAACCTCAGCAATCACAGTCAAAGGGATTATGGGTGATTTAGCTGCATCAGATATTGGAGCATCAGTATTAACTTCTGAAGCTCCATCTTGATCGCAGGCATTTTTCAGAACTATTCAACTCATCACCAACTAAAAAAATGCAAGTAAAAGGCAACTGAGTTCTAATACGCAATCCTACACCAATGGGACTTCTACTCTTACAACAATGTCCAATACCCAGTTCAACAATACCTAACAAAGCAGTAAACACAACAAACAAACTAAAATTTACATACTAAATATAAAAATAATCTACACCAGAGGGGCTACTACATATAACATGAATGTCTAGAAGTTCAATAATATATAACAAAGCAGTAAAACAAAATGTGCATAACAGAAGTTCAACAAAATTTCATTATAAACAAACAATAATTAAAACCAGAAGTTCAACTATGTGAACCAAGCAAGTAGCACATAAAAAAGATGTAGCATGACCACAAATAGTATTTCACAGGCAAATTTAAATATCAATACCATGGAAATGATAACAAAAAAACAAAGATATACACTATAAATATGAAACATTTGGGTCCAACAACACTTGGTGACATAGTTCACCAGCAATTCAACAAATAAAAATTAAGCAACACTTCACTAACTAAAACTAAGGGTAAAATGCAAACACATGACCATTGTTAGAAGTTCGCACTTTTAAGAAAGGGCAGTCCAACAAGACAACTAAGTGAAGATATGGGCAGACATATATAAGAAAAAATGCTCTTTAAAATACAAGATCCAACCACAATAAAATACATGGAGAAGGTTTTGAAGCCATGACAACACACCACCTTGTTGAATGGATCTCCAAACCCTAGAACAACCTACTAAAAATAGGGGATAGATTGCATATAGTTAGCAGGTAGAAAAATCATACAACAAATACAAAAAACAACTAAATGAAACCCTAGGATGAAACAACTAGAACATATCAACAACTATGAAAGCATGAACAGTAGCACATATAGGCAAGCACAAACAAAAAAAGAATCCAAAAACTAACTAGCATGTGACAGACACAATCTAGACTTCGAAATCGGTAATACTAAGACAATTAGATACATCAGATTCAGAATCAACCATCACACCACACCCTATCTTACATGCATCTGAATGCTGAAATCACCAAAGGGGAAATGAAATCAACTCAACTTTGAAGGGAGAAATAGCACACACAAGCATCTCATAGACAAATCTGACCACGGGGGAATGGAATCCACCCACCACACGCACAAGAACCCTACCTAATCTCCCAGCAAACCATCAGAAGAAGGGGATAGGACGCGGACGCGAGAGCACACAGGAGACGGACTCGACAGATCTGGCGAAACTAAAAGCAAGCATTAGGGGGGAGCATTTGTACCTCTCGAAACAACCCCCGCACGCACGAATCCGCGGTGGCTCTTCCACTCCCCACGACGCCACGCGCACCTTGCAACCGCGCAGGCAGCTACCGCCCTCGCTTCAGAGAAGAAGAGAGCGGGCTGGGCGAGGGAGAGTGGGGTGTGGGGGAGAAATAGGAGTGGGGGCATGCACCGGTTACTCCAGCACGAGGGCAGGGGACAGGGGCAGAGAAATCAGGGGGAGTTCGAGGCGACGAAGGCAGCGGAGCGAAGGAGAGAGGGGAGAGAGCGAGCGACAGGGGGAGAGGGGTTTTCTGACAGGTGGCGGCGAGCGAGATGCTCAGTTAATGCCTCTCTGTCGTGGGAATTGCAGCGCGGGTGAACTTACAGTTTTACCCCCCAACAGCTAAAATAGTAAATACATGTATAGATAAATGAATGCACCATTTGAATGCATCTATTATAAATGAGATAAGATCACACAACAGCACTACTGATATCCTTAAAAACCAAAAATTGATGGCAAATACACTACCAAGGGAAGAAAAATACATACACAAAATATGCACCTAAAAAACAAGAGAAAGAAGTTCAAAAAATAAAGAACATAAGTTCAAGTACTCTAATAAAATAAGTAAAGGCATATGAATAAATAAACCATAAGAAACAAAAAGAAGAAGTTCAAGTACAAAAACAGATGAAGTTCATATCTAACTAAAACACACACCCTAAACCCTAAAAACCCTAAGATAGATAGTGGGGTCACGGATGTGACGGACTCACCTCCGCATGCGACGACGCGGCACGTCACGTCGTCGCCTGCTCCGACTCGTTCCTGTCTCGGCCTCGCAGGGGGGGAGGAGGGAGGGACCCCCCTCCCCCTTGCTCGGCCTTGTGCTACCGCATTGCTGCGCGCTAGGTTTTGATAGGACGCAATGCGGTTATTCTGTTTCCACCCCCACCACACGCACCCCAGAGCCACACCCCTAAGATAGATAGTGGGGTCACGGATGTGACGGACTCGCCTCCGCATGAGACGACGCGGCACGCCGTGTCGTCACCTGCTCCGGCTCGTTCCTGTCTCGGCCTCGCAGGGGGAGGGGAGGGGGTCCCGACCCCCCTCCCCCTCCCCCTGCTCGGCCTCGCGCTACCGCATTTGTTAATACACGCAATGCCGATTTCAATCTCTACAAATATTTAAATCCAAAAATAACAAACAAAATTATAAATAAGAAGTACAAGTAGTGAAGATATAGAAGTTCGACGTTTTGTAAAACCTCAAATTAACATGTTAAAAACGATTGTCACACAGAAGTTCAGGATAGTTATTCAGTGAAGACCAACAACTATTATAAGTACAAAAACATACTAGAAAAAAATAAAAAAATACGCATATCCGTCAGCCAATTCCATGGCTGCTCATGGGACTAAGTCAAAAAAAAAATCCAAACCAATGCAAAGAATGAAAAAAACATAAAAAAGAAAGAAATACAGAGGACTTGCTGCATTACTTTGCAAAGAAGGAAAAAGCTGGAGTTCACGCATGAACAACATAGAAGTCCAGCTTCTAAAATGACTCTTAGATGATCTGGAAAAAAGTGCATGTATACTTGGGCTAATCCTATGATTGCTCACGAGGTAAATGTATAAAAAGAACATCTGAAGAATTAAAATCACAAAGAAAACCAAACAAAGAAAATATAGAGCACCATGCACCTTCGCCTTGCAAATGTGGAATGCAATCTGGAAAACCAAAAGTTCAACCATTAATAAAAACAATGCCAGAATGAAAAATGACAGAAAAAAGGAAATAAATACAAAGGACTTGCTGCATTACCTTGCAACAAAACAAAAGAAGAAGTTCAGGTATGACAACGCAGAAGTCCAGCACAGAAACCCGGCTAGACCCACAGGATCGACCTGATCCTCCCCCGATCCCGAGCTGCCCCAGCCCCGACAGGATCCAACGAAGCAAAAGCAGAAGTTCAGGTATGACAAAGAAAAGTCCAGCTTGTACAACGACCATTAGATGATCTAAAGATAATGAACAAACGAATTCATCCGAAGCATAAAATCATCTGCACAAGATTACAACACGCCCGCCCCCCCCCCTTTGGAAATGATCTGGCAACTCCCTTTTGACAACTGAAATGACTAGAGGGCAAATTTCAAAACCGCAAAAATAACCTGTCCAAAGACCCGCGGGAGTGCCAACATCAAATCTCTAGAAATCAAACCGTAAGGACCCTCCCGATTAAAATTTATGGCTTAGTAAGCCTTGAATTTCACTAAAGTATGCAAATCAGCCAGCAAACTTTAAGGAAAAACGAGAAATCAACAGAAGCGCAGGCTGCATCTCGGGTGGATGAAGAACACGGGCAATTTCAAATTTGTTTGAAATAACAAGAATTTGTGCTCCAATCTTGTACCAAAATCTAATCCCCATCATGCCAGAGCTTCGACCACATCCACAACATGCATTAAACTTGTAACAGACACAAGTTCATCACGACCCTGAGAGCAAATCCGCCAATGTGCTAGATTCCGAATCAAAACAAGCATTTAGATTCTAAAAAACGTGTCCACATTACACTTACATTATAAACAACACGAATGATCAGAAAAACTCGCGGTAGAAGGCACAGTTGCGAAGATAGCACGAAGGTCGGGTTTGTACAAAGAGAAGTTCAGGCGCGTTACTCAGACAGTTCAGATTGTGATCAGAATATTATTGTAATCTCGTCGTCAAAAGAAGAACGACACAGCCCAGCCCAACTCCCCGAGCACATCGTCCCCTACCCGACTACCTTCCATCGCCGCCGCCCCCGCCTTCTACATAGCTCCCGCCGGAACCTCGCCCCTCACCTTCTCCGCGACTCCCGTCGGTGCCTCGCCCCCACCTTCTCCGCGGCTCCCACCGGCACCTCGCCCCCACCTTCTCCTCGGCTCCCGCCAGCACCTCACCCCCACTTCCTCCCCGGCTCCCGCCGTCGCCTCGCCCCCACCTCCTCGGCGGCTCCCGCCGGCACCTCGCCCCCCACTCGACGGCGGCCTCCCTTCCGCCAACCGGCCACCTCCCGCTTCCAGTCAGTTTGGCATCGTCCCTCTGCCTCCTTCTGGCTGCCCTCGACGACGCTCCTAGTGGTCACTCCGCTTCGTCCATAGTGGGAGGTCCATCAACGCTGCGTCCAGCGGTCCAACCCCGCCACCCGAGGCCGTTCACCGTGCAGTGCCCCTTTCCAAGCCATCATGAGGTACACCCTGCTCAACATTTCTCCTCTCCAGCTTCGACTGTAAAGCTCTCCATGCCTCCGTTTGAACTGCCATTTTATTTTGAATTGAACTACGAGTCCTCTTGATTCAGGGAAGAAAGGCATAACCTCTCTCTCGTAGGCCGTCATAGATGGATCGGCGAGATTTGTCCGGCTCAGTGTCAGTGATGATAAACAAGTCATTAGGCGAGCACATTCGTTGGATACTGAATTAGATGTGGGGTTCTAGGACCTGCATAGGTTGTTACTGAATACTAGTACTCGTGAGTTACAACATATGGTGGCTGGATTAGATCAACGCAGCAGCATGAAGAGATCAGATTGCCACTTACACCGATCGCCATCAGTTCTGTGACTCTAGCAACGAAGCAGCAATATGATTGCTAGGACTATGCTCTCTCTCTCTCCTGAGCTCCTCCATGCGCGTCCGCCTCCTGAGCTCCGCCATGCGCGGCTGGGCCTGTTCCGCCGTCTGAGCGACCACCGTGTCTGCCTCCCAAGTTCCGCTATCAGGTCACAGCCTCTTCCGCTGTCAGGTCGCTGTCTCTTCCTTCTGCAGGTCACCGCGCTCCTGCTGCTGCAGGCCGTGCCTCATCCCCACATTCCCGCGTGGTCGCCAACAAGGTATCCTCCTATGACGGTGGTCGCCGCCCTAGAACTCTCTCTGGTTCATTTTGATCTACTTTTGCATATTTGTTCTTCATCTCATGAATTTTGTTATGTAGCAGATCTCTGAATTTTGCACCAATTGTTGATCCTGAAGCATCCATGCTCGAGTTCTGATTTTTGTGTGTTAGGTGTGTGTACAGTGTGTTGGGCGTGTGTTCTATTTTATGTCGTAAGCTAAAAAACGACTACAATAGTTGTGACATGAAAAAGGTTCATGTATACCTACCGAGGTGGTTCAAAAATTAAAACTTGGAAAGTAAAAAAACAACAACATAGGAAATCAGTTATGTTGATGTTCTGCGACAGTTTTGATTCAGAGAAGCCAAAAAAGGTTTCTTTATGTTGCAAATTTTAATATATCGAAATAGTTCAAACACTAAGTTTTGGACCACCGAGTTCATGTTTTAAAAGTTTGTGTAAATTCCCGTCGAGTAGGTGTGCGTATTGAGCGGGTACTGAACTTGTGCCGCTGCTGTTTTTCGACTGGCCAGGAAGCACATCATTATAGAAGGCAGAATCCGTAACCTATATAATTCATGATTGTTCTGACTTGCTTCTCTATAGCGATCAAATCCCGGCACACCTGGTAGTTCAAACATACACCGGCTGGCAGGTGACCAACTGCCCCACCTCTACAAGCTCGTCGGGGATGACTTGGCAGTAGCTGGGATTCCCTACAACAGCCAAATTCCGGCACTCCCGGCCACCGCTCGTGATCCCTGCTGGCACCGTCAGTCCACAGGAGTAGGGGTGGCGTGCCCGTCAACAAACAAGAACAGAAGGTATGTGCTTGGAAACTTAAAATTCTGTACACATTTGGGAAACAAAAGTTGTAGCTTCTTTCAATTTTCAAACCGAAAAAGATACCCAGTTCAACTTGTTCTAGCAAACCATATGTGAGACCTTGGCAGCATGTCTACACACATATGTGGTGCAGAAAAAAGTCCGACGTAGTCAAACTCCTATCCCTAATTGATTAGATAGTTTGCTGTCGACATCCTCATGTAAGTACGCCTCCTCTTCTAATCCTCACACTGCTTACTTAGTACTACTTCTGATCATGCCTTGTACAAAAGAAAATATACGCTAGGTGTAAAAGTTTACTATGAATTTTATGATCAGTTCATAAACAATCAAAGAAAAAAATCCATGTGTGTTATTGAAACCGTTTGATTTATCGGTTTATGTTATGTGACAATTGATGCATGGGATGTTGTGGCAGTTCAACAAAAAAAGGTTTACAAAACAGTTTGGACTCTGAGAGCTAAAATGTTCAAAGGAAAAAATCAGTGTTATACATACCCAGGACTAGAACTCTTAGATGATTACATTAGATGATTTAATTAATTACCTATGTTTTCCAACCTCAGGTGCAACCTCGCCAGTACCATGTTGGCGGTTCCTTTGTTTTGTCTTGTTGCTGCTCCAAGCTGCAACACCTCATGCTGTCATCATCTCTACAGGGCCACCGCTCCTCCAACCTGTCCTCTGTCGCAGCCCCACCACTCATTGCCGATGCACTCCAACCCGAGCACCTCCATGATGGAGGTCGTCTCGCAGCCCAGTGACGAGCTAACTCATCTTCCTTGTGCGTCCTTCGCCCATTGTGTGCCCTGCTGCCCTTGACCTCCTTCCTCACAGGCATGCTAACCCAACTTTTATTTTGATTTACAGTTAAACTTGTGTGTTCTTTTCAGTGCATTATACTTTAAAATGTGCAGAATCCTAAGGCAAAATGATACATTTTAGTTTGCTTTGCCGCAAGGACATTGCTGAAACTTAACTTCTGTCTAAAACTATGACCAACCATTTTAAAAACGGATGTTACTTTACTTTGCATGGATCCTGAATCACATTTCACTAAAAATGTAATAGTGAAATTACACCGAATAACTAAATTAAATTGCAGTGCCAAAAACACCAACAGTCCAAGCAGGGTCAGTGATGTGATGAAATATTATTATGTAAACTTCCCTCTCCTGCTGCATATAAACAAATTAAAAGTTTCCAAGTGGTCGTAATCACTGCTTACATGATGTTGGAAGGCAGGAAAGAAAAACCGCTCTTAGACTTGACCTATAGTTCACTATGCAAAAGAAATATATGTGTCCACAGGGGTCTCAGTACAGTTTCTTCGTTCAATTCAATTTCTATTTTTTGTTCAATTGAGTTTTGAATTTTAGTTCATTTTAATTCTTATTTTTAGTGCAGTCCATTTTCTTGTCTTGTGTTTCCTTATGTGGTTTTCCCCTTCAATTACAGAGAAAAGTGTAACTACGTATATTACAACGTTTCAGCTACAAAAGATACATCAGTTCAATGAGAAAAGAACATCAGCTCGAAAAATATAAAAAGGAGGTTGTGAGCCCAAATAACTGATTTTTTTGTTGTGTTCAATTTTTCAGCTGAAAAAATAGAAGAATTTCTCTCATCCTTCTTCTGAGGAAGATTGGGATGGGAGTCTACGGGGCAGGCAAAGTGTGTTGTTGCTTCTACAATTTCAAACATGAATTTGAGAAAAGTTATTCCTCGGATAAGTTTGAAAAATGTCATTTTGTGAAGTTGAGCTATTGAGCCATGAACTACTAAATGGTGGACTTGCATTTTGTTTCTTCAGTACATACATGAGTTGAATGTATAATTCATGGAACATATGTCAAATCTTCCAAGTAGTAACACATATTTATTTTCTTCCAAGTAGCAAATATTTCCGTGGATCAGGACAACTTCTGTACGACCTTTTGTTCACAAATCTTGCAGTATTGTTTCTACATGAATCTTTTTAATACTTTTTAAAGCAAGTGTGGTCCATTTGTAAAAGCAATCATTTTAGTACTTTTTAAAGCAAGCGTTATTTGTGAGAGCTAAACAGATTTCCTATTCAAGTGGAAGCTCCCAATATATGATGGATGTGGGAGTTACTTTTATATTCATTGTTCAGTGCTTCTCTTTGTGTAATATTTTATGTTTTTAAGTGCTTGTTGAAAATTTATGTTCCTAGTAGTTCATGTATTATTGCGTGAGGAGTTCATGTGTTACTGCCAGTAAGTAAACTATTAATGACTCTCTCAAGTAATGAAAAAAATGGGCAGTAAACTGTTGAAAAAATATCATTCAGTTCAATTAGGGGACGATAATATAGTAACCGTTAAAAAGTTACAAGCAAAACTCTAACAAAAAAACATAGTAAAGTTGAGTCTGTGAAAGCACACGTTCAGCACAAACCCGTATGGAGATCAGTTCGAGTATTATGTTTCAGAAACAGAAAAAATAGCACAACCGGTAACACCGTATTGAAAACTACTCTATGAAAAATACCTTAGTACAAACACAAACATAGATCAGTACGAGTACTTTATTTTTTAGACAGGAAAAAACAATATGATGGGTTTCACCTTATTCAAAATTACTCTTAAACGGTTGCGAAGTAGAAAAATGTTCAACATGACTAAGTTTCGCATTTTCGATAGCTATCCAACGGTATATTATTTGCCCCATTTCGATAAACTTATTAGAAAAATCGCCTTCGAAATCAAATTTGATCGTATTTGAATTCGAGTTTAAACCGTTAGAAATTAGAAAAACATTTCTATATGAAAAATTTGCGCATTTTCCATAGCTTTCCAACTCCGTATCATTTGCGTCAATCTGGAAAAACGTTTGAATTATTTTGCAAAAGTACGTTTCACCTAGAATTTGACTGTTTTCCAAATTACTTTTAAATCATATAGAATTTGAAAAAACATTAGATATATGGAAGAAGCAGATTTTCATCAGCTTTCCAACGCCATCTTATTTGCTCAATTCCGACAAACTGTTTGACCATTAAGTGTAAAATATGATTCGCGTTTTCGGTTTGAAAAAAACGGTTTTTTTTTCAAAACTGTTCTTAAACCATAATTTTTTTGCAAAAAAAATTATATGATTGTAATGTAGATGTCAAGAGCTTTCCAACGATATATTACACGCCTCGTTTCGATAAAAAAATTGCAAAAAAATTGAACTAAAGAAGTCGATTTTCAACGGAAAATGAAAGCATCAGTTTAACCGCTCGAATTCATCAGTTCAAGTAGGGTAACAAAATAATATTCGTGAAACAGAATAGCCGAGATGTGTGTGTCTATATATATATATATATATATATATATAATCTATTAAGAACCCAGGGTGAAGAAAAAATAATTCTTCACCCCGATCCATCCAGCGAGCCAGACTCCCTCGGTCCCACCCGGGCCAGAGACCACCGCCAGTCCGCTACCCACCCCACCGAAAGCTACAAACCGTTTCATGGTAGCCCACGAGGCCACGACCCGGTGTCCCCACTCCCCAGTTCCTCAACAGCTCGTGAGTGTTGAGCGGCAGTTTTGACGGTGAATGGCGAGCGGCACCTGGCTTGGTGGTCGGCGGCATGATGCTCAGCGGGTTAGATCGGCGAGAATGGATTCAGACGCGAAGCATTTTGAGCAGGCGTGTGGCCTCGATGTCGGGGCAGCGCAGCAGGTGGTGGTCGCGGCGGCGCTGCAAGTGGTGGTCGCGACCGCACTGCTAGCGGTGGTCACGGCGGCGTTGGTTCGACCACGGTCGCCACGGACTGCAGAAGGACGAGCATCCCGCGCCGCCACCGGTATTTAAGTTCGTGCTCCTCCCTTGCACATGACACAGCGAGCACGCTGCCCTTCTTGTCCTTGCATGCGGCTGCTAGCTCTTCCTCTTACACCATGTCACCTTTTTCTGCTAGCCCCTTTCCTCCTGCTATATAGCATCTTTATTGATCTGATGATTGCCTCCAAAAATTTCACTGCTTAGGTGTCCTCCGTAATTCCCTTTGGATCTCATTCTGTGCTGCCTCATTTCTTGCCCACGAGGTGTTTGTTTTAATGCCTGAATGGGAACTGCTACTGACAATGTGCTCAAAGAAGACTCTTAACAGTGATATATTGATAGGTATGCCATGATTGATTATCTTGTTGTTTGTTTCATCTTTGTACAATTACTGATTTTGGAATCTTATGTTGCATATATATCTGCCATATAGTTTATGATGTCCAATAAGGTTAGCTCTGCATTAGGATGCTTATTACCTCACTAGTCCAGCCAAAGCTAAGCATGTCTGCGTATGAAAAGATCCATCTAGCATCAGTCTCCTTCTCAATGTTCAGTTTACATCCTTAATTTCACGATAATGCTTCTTGTAGTAACCTTGGAGGTGATTTTTTTTTGGAAAGCCATGATGGATGTTGGGAGTCGTTGCCGAGAGTATGCAGGCATTTATTTCTTTAAATCTACAAAAGCTAACAAACATAAAACAGAAGCTACCAAAGAAAATTCAGTTTAAAGAAAGATGCATCAGTCCACCTTGGTCTTTTATGCTGAGTTCATCAGTCAACTCCTTTATTCTTCCATGTTGCTCGCTTGACACTGTCTTCAAATCTGTAAGCTTATTTATTTTTATTCTGCAAGCTTTCTCTGATTAAACAATATCTCAACATGTTTCTCCAAATTGCGTACTTCCATTCTTGCACCTCCCAGCTCAACAGAAAATTGTTTTGCATAAGATTCAGCTTCCCTTTTCTGAGATGCAATCTCTGATCCGATTGTGCTAATTTGCACATCTTTTTCCTGAAGTTCCTGCTGCAACTAAAGAACAATCTCCTTAGTTCATTTGTGTTGCCTTCTTTTACTATGCCAAGTAGTTTTTACAGACGCACCTAATTGCTCAACTACTGATTTTACATATGGTCATATGAAAATAAATGGTTCTACCTAGCAGAATTGCTCGAGTTATCAGGAGACATTCCAGTCATTCCTTCAATCTCAGAACCATACCGAAGATCATTGCAATCAGTGGGATTCATGATGCTATGTTTCCTATTTTTTTCCTTGGGCTCATTCTGTGACTATTTTTCTATTTGATGGATGTTACTTGCTGTGTGTCGTCGTTCCTTGGTTATTAGATGTGTTTTGCTGCATGAGGAGTTTTGCATCCTGGGTTGCACTTGTTATGTTCTGTTCCGGAGTTCCTGTAAGAGCTGGTACCCAGCAAACTATCGCTTTTGTTAAAGTAGGGATCGAACCTTTTGTCCAAAAAGGTTATCTACATTTTACATTATATGCTTACTTGTGGTTGTATTCTTGTATTTAACACTCTGTAACTGCATTTTCTTAGGAACACTCCATTTTTTCCATTGGTGGGTGGTCATCGATTCGCAGTAGGCCAACTAGTCATGCAACATCGCTAGTGGTCCTCAGTGTCAGGTTTCGTTGACCGTTGGCTTGCTTATTCATGTGCTTTGCATCTCCTCCCTGCAAGATGGTCAGTAACCAGGTCTTCGCCGATAGAGCTCTCCAGTGTCGCCCCCTCCCCATAAATTTGTAGGAGTATATGTCTATTTATCCGCCCAATATGGTTATATTTATTAAAGAAGTTTAGTTATCTGCCCATAAGTCTGAATCTTTATTGACTTGTGGCTTCTTTGCTATGGTTGATTTTTTGTTATTACTAGCACGTTCTAATATGGACTGTCGCCTTGTGTCCCCTTGATAACTGATTGAAACTCCCATCTAAAAATTAGCATGTACGGTATTATTTGTTATGTTCCTTCAAAAAAAAAAATGTTCAGTACAAATTTCATCATGGATGTAAATTATCTTGTCAAGCTTTGAAGCTCATAATCTTAGAGATTTATGTTTACCTCTTTAGGAGGAGATATCACAAGTTTAAGGTTCCATTTGTTCTTTGACAATTTTCTCATTTTGACCATATTACATAATTCTACTAGTTTCTGTTCACTTTGGTTCACTACTTCATTCAGATTCACATATTACAGTCTGTAGAACCTTTATTTTTCAGTCCCTTTTTAATGTGATGTTCTAATCCAAATTAATGTTCTGCAGACAAAGGCTAATCAGTACAGTGATAAAGTTCTCTCCTATATCTTGTTCCATGATTTGAATTAATGCAAGCCTTTACCTGATTCATTGGAGAAATTCAGGCCATTAAAATTACATAGCTGCTCATATGTTAAAAACCCAAAATGCTCTCTCTTGTGCCTGGTCGTTGTAATGTACTCCCTCCGTAAACAAATATAAGAGCGTTTAGATCACTACTTTAGTAATCTAAATGCTCTTATATTAGTTTACAGAGGGAGTACTTGTGTATGTCTGCTTGGACGCTTATTTTTACTATCAAATGGATGTATATTAGCAATGAGAACGGCGTCAGTCTTATGTGTTATACCTTTACAACAGCACATCATGCATTCCCCCATTTTGTGATATGAAGTTCAGACCAAAAACTTGTCAGGATTGACTTTAATCTCATCCAAAAATTCGTTCCACATAGCCATAAATGTTCCTGTTAGTTATCAGTGAATTTTTTGGATTATTCCTATACGGCTTTACAGATAATAGCTTTTTCACCTTTATGTTCATGTTTTGAGTTCAAAATTATAATTAACTACAAATACCCGTGAAAATTCCAGTAATTCACAAACGTGTCTAGTACTGGTCATGCAAATTTTGTGATTATTTGGGCAATATGTTTTTGAGATAAGGTTTTGTTTCAGCTGGATGTTCAAATTGAGAGTTCAAAATTAAAAATGTGCTGAAGAAATAAAAAGGATTCCAGCAATTAATAAACGTTCTGGCCAGCAAACAGGTATAATACGAAATAATGTCAGAACAATGATTTTAGAGGTAATGACGTTCCAATATCTTTTGGACTACTAGAGTCATAATGAATAGCAGAACATATATTTCACATTTAAAAATACCTACAATTTTTTAATGCAGCCTTGTCATATTAAAAATTCAGATTGCCTCCTAATGCTGATTTTCTTCTCTCTTTTTTTACTCATCTAAACACGGTGAACATGCAGCCTTATCCAAAGAAATCATGCAATAACTTTATGGCGCAATCTCTCTTGTCCTCCTGGGCTTTTTTAGCGTTTCGGATGGATTCTCTAGGCAGTAATCTTACTTCGCATGCAAACAATCTTACCTCACCTCCCATGGTCCCTTCGTGACCTTGTCCCGTGGTGGCACAGGACGAAGAACGTAATCTTACCACACAAGCAGTTTTCCTTATGGTTTGATGCACGCTGGTTCATGGCTAGGGTGAGGAATAACAATTCCTCATCCAGGGTGACGAATAGCGCGACCATATATATATATATATGTGTGTGTGTGTGTGTGTTCTGTCCTCTACAACATTCACTTATAGCTATGTCTTTAAGTTGCTATTTTCTGCACTAAGTGAATGTGATTGGACCCCAACCCCATCTGCGCATATCTCTCCTACTCTCTCCAAATCTTCATATTCATTCTGATGCCACGTGTCGATTGTCTTCACTGTGTCCTTGTCAGTCGAAGATTAAGAGACAAACTTTTAAACACATCTAATATCCTATCCTTTATGCCGGAATCCGGAGAAGGCGGAACGACCGCCTGTCATACCAAGTGTATGTGGGGTCGTGGCACAATTTTTAAACCGTTTTCATGCGTGCCATGCGTTGCCCAGATGTGTAACACTAGGGGTAGCTGAGTAATTTCACCGCACCAACTCCCTCCTTATAAATACTCAGTCGCCGCAGTCATCATTTCCTTACTCTCCTCGCCGTCTCACACAAAACCCTAGCGCTGTCGCTAGCTCTTGTCGTCGCCTGAGACGAAGCGCTTCACTGTCGCGACTTCTCCGACGTTGTCTTCACGCCAGTCGCGGGCTTCTTCATCCCGTCGCCACCGTAGCTGTCTTCCGTCGCCAAGTTAGGGCGCGAGAGATCGAACTACTCGGCCTCTGTCTCACCATGTCTAGCAGTTCGTCATCCGTTCTTGAGCAGTAAATAAAGCTTACTTTTTACCGTTTATTCGATCCGATGAACTTTTGAAATCTTTAGAAAGTTGTTTTACTACTTCCAAATCTAGATCTTTCCTTCTCTGCATCTCATTGTTTGCAAGTACTTTTGCTTATGCTTCACAACTAGTTTGATTCCTCACTTGTACCTATTTGTGGATTCGTACAAATCTAGAACCAACTTATCTTTATAAGTGAGTGTCTTTGCACTATGAAGTCAATGTATTCAAACTGAATTTATCTTCGAAATCCTCCGAGAATGCATATGACCCCTCCTACTTCACTCGCATCTCTAATGCTGTCACACGTACATGTCCGTAGGCGAGTCTCTTGGTTCTCATAGTCTACATTCATTTGCAGAATTCTTACAACATCACATTGCATCTCCTAAAGCCAGTTCTTGTCTGACCAGCAAAGCGAAGCTATCACTTTTGTGAAGCCAATGGCAAGTGGCAAATCTGCAAAGGACGGTGGCAGACAGCGTCGCGATAATACTGCAAAGGACCTACCTCTAGATCTTTACAATTTATACAAGCTTGATCCTGAAGAAAGCTATGGGGAGCAAAAATCTCACGTTCAATGGATTCACAGATACTGGGCAGAGCAGTGGTTTCTGTACCATTTTGTGACTCCTGAATATGCTGACAAGAATGTCGTGAGGCCACCTTGGGCTGACATTTTGTATCGCAAGCTTCACCCTAAGACCAAAGCTGAAGCCATACAGAGAGGCTTCTTTCCTTGCATGGTCAGAGGGCCAATGCCTTAGAATGTCGACACATCCAGTCTTCTATGGTGTCGTGAAGATGATGTGTTTGAAGCCAACTCTCAGTTTGCTAAAGCTTCAGCTATCCAGAACAAAAAGGACTTTGGGATTGACTTCAACCCAGGCCCAGCTGCGCCAAGGCATGATGGCAGTCGTGAGGTTGAACCAAATCTCATTAGACCATTTGACGACTTTGCCTCATTTCTGGCACACTGTGCTGCGTAGAGAGCCAACGTTGAAGATGTTGCTGAGGAAGGGGAACAGACTACAGCCCAGAGCCCTCGAAGCCCACCAAGAAGGCAAAGGCTTCAAAGCCTGCTACTGCACCAAAAGCTTCAATGGTGAAGCCACTAAAAATTGCACCTCTTGAATCTAGTGTGCATTCTGAAGACTTATCCCGCACATCTGCGAAGAAAAAGAAAATCTTAGGGCAAGGCCTTACTCCTGCTAGCATCATGTGCAATGAAGAGGATGCGATAGATCTATAAAGTGATGAAGATCTTGCAGATGATGCCCTTGAGCTGCTGATCAAGAGCAAGCAGGAGGCCAAAATCTTCAAGGATTTGCCTCTGTTTGATGCTGATATTTTGAACAACTTCATCGATGAATGGTTTGAAGACACTTCTCTTACCATCGATGATCTGCAGCTGCCCATTGGCATCAGTGTGACGTTCCAAGGCTGCATTGCCAAAGAGCTCACCATTGCTCAAAAGGTCATTGAGCAGAAAAATAAGATTGACCATGAGAAGGCTGTCTTCAAGAAGCACAAGGCCAAGCTCAGTGTTAGTGATGTTCAAAACTTCAAGTTGATGATGGCTGACCTGAAGGTTGAGTTCCTCAAGCGTCATGATGAAGCCAAAGGCTCCCGAGAGCGCCTCAAATACTATGCTGAAAAATGTGTTCAGGCTCACAATGAAGCCTTGAAGAGAAAGGTACTTGGGCGTCTAGGCATTGACTCCAAGTTGGCTGCCAAGAAGAAGAAACCTACTGAAGCCGAAGCCGAGGCTCTAAGGCAAGAATGGCCAAGCATTATCTTACCTGCTAACATGACTGGCTCGAAGCCAAAAGTTATATCAGCGGCTTCCGAAAGGAAGAAGACCAAGCTAGCAGAGGCTAAAGCCAAGAAGCGCAAGCATCAAGAAGCTTCTGATACCGCTCCATCTCAGAAGAAGCAGAAGACAAAGTTTTCAAAGGCTACAAGAAGGACCCAAGCACCAATAGCTTCATCTGCTCCTCAAGAGCCGCTGCTTGTCGAGCCCATCTCAGTTGCTCTACGTGCCTCCTTCAACCGCAATCATAGACTTGTTGTGCATAAGCCTAATCCCTTAGAGGCCCATGACACTGAAGATATCCCATCTGCTGACACCATCGCAACTGAAGACATTCATCGTGAAGACAATGTTGATAGAGAAGATGATGAAGTCCTTCCTCAAGTCCCCCTACTGACACAGAAACCGGTATCATCGCCTGCTCCCACGAGTCGTGAACAAATCAGTATTGGCGGTCCCACGACACCAATCACACAAGATGATTTCCGGGATGAGCAACACCCAAACTCCCCACTACATGAAGTCATACCGCACACTCCCCCTACTCATGTCACCACCCTAGTACTTGAAATACCCCAGGCAACACGAGAAGACATGGAGAAGACTACTCCATCACCGCAAGTGTCGCCCTCATTCCGAAGGCTTCGCAAAGGCCCAAGGCCATCGGTCTCCATGTCTAGCATTCCTGAAGAGGATGTGCATACCACAAGCTCAGTAGCATGTCAAGTGTTTCCTGAAGCCCTCCCCTCAGAGTCTGCTCAAGAGTGTGAAGCCAAAGAGGTTGAAGACATTTCGGCTACATCAGCCGATGAAGTTGAAGAAGAACAAGAAGTTATTCCCCCTGCTGCACCAGTTGTGATTCCGGAAGTGATTGTGCCTGACCCCCCAGTGACTGAAGATTCTATTGCTACTGCTGCTGCCACAAATACTGAAGCCAATGACGTTGTCATGACCGAAGCCAATGCGCAGCCTAAATCCACTCTTCAGATTGAAGCCAATGTCGCCACCGTAGATGTTCAACCATCCACCTCAGATGTTGCTGCTGCTCCACCAGTTCCACACACCATGGCAAGGGCCTTCAATCATGAATGTGAGCTGATTAGCGTCAGGTGGCCAATACTTACTCCTCCTGAAGCCTCTGGACCCCAATATGATTATGACATTTCGCAAAGGTCTCAGACAGATAAGCCTATGCCAAGAATGCCAAGGCTTTCAAGCACAATCAGCACTCAGAGCTCATTCAGCGTCTTGAGCTTCAGAGAGCACAACACCTTTTTTGATAAGGCCAAAAACCCCTACAAGAAGCCCAAGATTTCTTCTGACAGATTTTGGAGTCGTCTTCAGCGAAGCTATTACTCATGCATCTTATACAACCAGGACCCGATTTTCCTACACAAGCGCCTCTGTTGTGATGCCATGGCTGGACTGCCATGCCTAGAAGAAGCCCATGCCTGCTTCAGAGATGTTGGCTTGCTCCCTTTTGTCATCGACAAGGAGCACTAGAATGAAGAGCTTCTGCTCCAATTTTATGCCACTCTGCACATAACAGGCTACAACAGGGATCCGCAGACATGGGTCCTTGAGTGGATGACAGGAGATGTTCACCATGAAGCCAAAGCTCGGGATTTCTTTGAGCTTACTTCCCTGCCCACTCCTGGTGATCTTTATGAGCCAGGTTGTCAGCTGTATGAGAAGGAACTTGAAAGCATCTTCCAGAAGCCAAAACTAAACATGAGATGAATGGTGAGCATGATGAAGCTGTTGCCTGCAGATGTTGAGTACAGAACGCACTTCTTCGTCAATGACATCGAGTATTTGCCTCGGACCATCTACCACATTGTGCGGCATACTCTGTGGCCAATCAAAGGGCACTCTCCTCATGCAAAGATTGAAAGCACAATGAAGACATTGGTCTTCTACATTCTCAATGGCATCCGCTTCAACACTCATGACTTCTTCATCAGGCAGTTGCCAGCTTCAGACATTGATCTATTTGGCCAAAAATTCTATGCACAATGGATAATGCGGCTAATTAAGCATCGCTCTTCAATCAACTATCAATCTTCAATGTGCAATCATGTTGTCTTCTTGCCTAAAGTCGATATGTCTCATGAAGCCATCTATCCAGAACCTGCCAAGGAACCCCTTCGTGAAGACTATGCTGCCTTCTAGAGCTTCTCGGCACCACTTGAAGCCATTCATGTGCCCAATCCCACTACTGCTGCTGCTGGTTCTCTTGTCGGTTAGCTCAGGTTGCCACATCGTGCCAACACGGATGCAATTGCTAGCATAGTACCTCAAAGGACTCAGAAGTGTGCTCGTGTCCTAAATGACAAAGAACTTCTAGCTTCTCTCCATCAGAAGCAGGATAGGCATCATGACTGGATGAAGCATCAGAAGCAGAGTCTTCTTATGGATGTCAATCGCATTCACAACCTTTCCACCAAGAATTCATTTGTAGCCCAAGAAGTCTGTCAGCAAGCCTGGAAGAGCCTCACTCTGCTCTATTCTGAAGATGAACTCACTGCAGATGGATTCACTGAAAGATTCAAGTTTGACTCTAGGCCTCTGCAATCAGCAAGTTGCCGTCCTACTCCATCAATTGAATATTCCAACTACTCTTCATCAGCTCCAACTGTCATTACATGAGTGATTGCTGAGGAGGACGACGCCACTTCACCAGCTATGGCTTCACTGCATCAAGATGTTGCATCAGGCCCAACTGCACCGCCCAACTCCACCGTCGACCCGCCTGCCCCAACATCTTCACCAACACCTCTGAGGAATGCTTAGACACCCTATGTCTTCATTCCATTTTGGCCATTCATGGCAAAAGCGGGAGAAGCATATGGGTTGATAGTCTTCAAAGTGGGTCTATATGGGTTGGGTGCCATATTTTGTTAAGTCTGGCAACTCTCATTCGTGAACCGTAGCTTTTTGAGTTGTAACACTTAAGTCCAGATGGGACGTCTGCTACATTTTCTGCTGCTTTTTATCTACGTGATTGAAATTTTATCTTATGCACATGAAGTCATTCTCCAGATGCCCATTTTCCATTGTGCATGTCATTATCTTCGATACATTTTTGTATGCACGATGAATTGTCTTCATGAACTGAAGGAGATCTCCACAAAGCAAAACCTGCAATGTGCATTTGCATTCAAAGGCAAACTACTTATATGCACAACTTCAGGGGGATCCCTTTCAACTTCATGAAGCCAATGACCACGTACTTTAATTTTCACAGGTTTTATCCTCATTGAAAACTTCAACCAATTTTTCATCAATCACTAAAAAGGGGGAGATTGTAAGTGCATCCAGTGCCACCCCTAGTTGGTTTTGGAGTATTGACGACAAACGTGGTTGAGGGACTAATGTGTTTGTAAGATTCACAAGAGAACACATGTAGAAGTCCCTATTGATTCGGTTTACCCGTCGGAGATGACCCCTAAAAATGTTTGAAGACATTCAAGACAATGGTGGTCCGTGAAGACATTCACGTCAAAGACAATGGAGTGTGAAGACATAGTTTGTTCAGTTTCATTTTCTTCTTTCTTGAGTCATAGGAACCACCGAACTGTCAAGTGGGGTCCAAGTAAACAAAGTCAAAAAACGAGCGTGATGCTCAACCCAAATCCTATGTCTTCAAGTGAAGACAACGAGAGAAAATCTCATCCAGAGTTGGATGAGTCAGCTTTGCTTGAAGCCCAAGTAAAGCTGCCACGCGTGTTTGAAATCCGACGGTTGGACACGTGTACGTTCCTTAGTGACACAGTGTGACGCCCGGATAATTAAGCTATAGTAATTCCCTGCTAATGATGCCATGTCATCATGATTACTGTTGTTAAACTCGCGTTGGTTCGAATTTTGTACAAATTCAAATTTTAAATTGAAGTCAAAAATAAAAGTTTTCAAACATAAAACCGAAAATGTTCAAAGTGTGGCAAATAATCTCTGGTTACTTGTCATGTTGGAACCAACCTCTTTTGTATTCCTAGGTGCCCTGGAAATTTATTTACTGGTTCAACATCATTTAAAATTGGCCTTTCCAATTTCTAAAAATGGTTAGACAACTTCTTTTGGCCTCAAACTTTTTGTGACTCCTAGAAATAATGTGCTTGTTTTATGTGACAAGTCTCATATCTAATAAAACCCATTTAGTTTTAAATTTTAATAAAAAAATAATAGCTGAAATTGAAACCAAAAATAGTTAAAATAGAAATAGAAAACAAAAGGAAGAAGAAAACAAAAGCCCCCTCCCAGTTGGGCCTTGGTCAAATTGGCCAACCAGCCAGCCCACCTACACCTTACCCCCTCCTCTGTATAGGATTCAGGGGGATCTTGGCACACATCCACGGCCATGGCGTGCATGGCGGCCATCGGTGCCCCCTGGCTGCCTACAAGATGTCCCTTGGCGCCCTCCCCTGAACCCTAGCCCTTATTCCCCTACTCCCTCTCCCTCTTGCTCCTCTTCCCTCCAGATCCGCCGCACAAGAGCGGGAGCTCGTCGCACCACCACCGCCAGCATGCTCCGGCGCCACCCCAGGCCGCACCAGAGCATCCAGTAGTTACCTCTTCCTCGCCTACGTTCGAGCTCAGCGCCGCCGCAACGCCTCGTTCGAGGTCGTCTCCAACCTTCGGACCCGATGTCGTGCGCCGTCGTTTTCAGCACCGTCAACCCATCCCGAGCATGCTGCCATCCTCCTACCATCTTGCCGCGAGCATCGCATCGGTTCCCCTCTCTCCCTTCTCTCGTTTAGTCACAGTAGGCGACGCATGCGACCTCCCAAAGCCGCACGCGTCTGTTGCTCGTGCGTACTGCTGCTGCCTTGCGCCCGCTTTCTGTCCGCGCATGCACCCGTGCCGCCGTCGCCTGAAGCTTGCCCCACGTTGCCGCTCGTTGCTGCTACTACTTTTGCTGCTTGCTCTGTCTGCTGCCTAACGTCGGCCACTGTTCCCCGCTCATCCCGCTTGGCCACCGCTGACGAGGCCGCACCCCTACGCCCGTGTACCTCCTGTCCGCACCGGCCACGCGCTAGTCGTGCCCGCCTTCCGCTGCGCCTCGAGCCCCACCTCTTCCCACACCTCCCTCTGCACCGCTCACCGGCCCTTGTCCGCGCGACGCTCGCTGCCGCTACGCTCCACTATGGCCTACCCATATCCCCTGCTACCCGGGCTGCACCATGGCAATTCTGGCCGCGCGCCCGCGCCCCGCTTGACTAGCCGCGCCGGCTCCACCCTGCTACCCTGCCACGGCCGGTCCGCGGTTGCGACTGCAGCCACTCGCACACCGCGCCTACCTCCGCTACTGTGTCGTGCACCGCCTGCTGAGCGCCATCGCCGACAACCGTTGCCATCGCCCGACTGTCTGCACCCTCGCCCGCACCCCGCGCCCATCGTCGGCGACCGCCCTCGTCGGCCACACGCCTTCTCGCCCCTGCCGCCACCATCACCGACCAGCCACTGCCCCGTGGCGTCACCCGGGTCCGGCGCCCTCGGGGCTCCGTTCGTCCGCTAACCCGCGCCCCGGCGCCCGCTAACCTGCCTTGATTGCTGGCCTAGTGACTATGACCACAGGGGCCCACGCCCCTGTTTTGTTAAACAAAAAAATAGTTTAAAAAATAACTTAATTAATTAATTTAATTAATTATGTTAATTAACCTAACCTAATTACTCTGATTAGTTAGCTAATTAACTGTTAATTAATTAAGCAGACAATGACTTTTGGGCCCCACTGCCCCTTGGACCAGTGAACCCGGTCAGAGTTGACTATTGACCCTACTGATGTCTTGATGACATCATGCTGATGTAATAAACTCCATTTTAGATTTAATATTAAATGCAGAAATTGTTTAAATCTTTGAAAAATCATAGAAAATAATCTGTAACTCGGATGAAAATTTTTATACTTGAAAGTTGCTCAGAATGATGAGACGAATCCGAATTCGCGGTCCGTTCGCCTGCCACGTGTCCCTAGCATACCGAACATGGAACCGTCGCCCTCTGATTCATCTATTCGAAAATGCCAAACTTCGGGAAAACTTTCCCGGATGTTATCCCCCTTCGCCGGTATCGTGTAGCACTGTGATAGGTCACCCCTAGTGCCGCGTATCATCATGTCATGCTTATGTTTGCTTGTATGTACTGTTTCTTCCCCCTCTTCTCTTCGGTAGACCCCGAGACTGTTGCCGATCCCGCGGGGATCGACTACGTCAATGAAGACCCTTCTTCCCTTTCAGCGCGGTTTCCTGGCAAGCCCCCCCCTTTGATCATCCCGATATCGCCCATTCCATTCTCTCGTGCTTGCATTAGATTTTGCTACTGTAATTGATTGCTCCTATTCTGATGCATAACCTGCTTTTGTACCTGTTGTTGTACCTTGTCTACTTATCATAAACTACTTAGTATAGGTTGGTTAGTGATCCATCAGTGACCTGGGCCAGTGTCTCCGTATCCCTGCCAAGATGAAGCCTAGTCAAGAAAAGAGATACGGCCCAGAGGGACGGAGATGACAAGAGTTGAAGCACTTACTCGTCCTCCGTTTCTTCTTCCGCTGTCTTCCTCTTCCTCCTCGAGCTAAGAGACCCGAGGTCGAAGAAGACCTTCGTGTTGTCGCCTACCGGAGGAGGGGAAGCAGGTGGAGTTGGGGAACGCTTAGACGAAGAAGAAGCAGATGCTTTCTTCTTCGCCACCGCGGCCTTCACCAACTTCTTCGCCGCCGCGGCCCTCGCTTGGCGCGCGAACGTCTCCTGGGCTTGCCGGGGTGGCATGGCCCTGCCGGGCCGAACCGGCTCGCTGGAGGTGGCCCGTCGTAGGACTCGCCATTTCCCCGCGGCTGGGGGCTCGACAGCTTCAGCCTCCTCCTCGAACGGTTCGTCATCATCATCTGCAATAAGAGGAGCCCCCGTGCCGGCCCTGCTGGCCTCCCCAGCAGACTCCGCCCACTGGGCGAGCTCCTTCTCCTCTGCGGCCGCCGCGACTTTGTCCTCCACGCCGTCGGCGCTGCCGGCCTCCCTGGCGAGCTCCGCCTCTACCGCCCTAGTGGCGATGTAGTCCAGCTCCACCTGGGTGGTGTCCTGGACGAGCCGCGGCTCCGCGCGGATGTACTTCTCCTCCAGGGTGTCAAAAAACTCCTGCACCTGCTCGTCTGGCGGTGCGACCCAATTTCAGATGGGGCCGTGCGTGTTGCAGTTTGGCATCATGGCGATGATGTCGGTCTGGCGCGAGTTGTTGCTCAGCGGGACCACCCCCTCCGGCAACCGAAACAAGGGCCCCTTGATGACCTTGCCGGCCTTCGCAGCCTTGCCGGACCTCTCGGCCCTGCCGTCATGGTCCACATCGAGGTGGAAGAGCCGCTGGCAGAAGTGGGTGTGCGCCAACACGGTGAAGTTGTGGTCGAGGCCAGGGCGGAGTCGCATGATGTCCGCCGCATTCGTGAAGAGCCAGACCGGCCTCCCCTTGTTATGCAACGGAGCGATTCAGCGGCGGACGAAATCCGCCCCGATCCTCTCAAGGGTGAGCCCAGCCTCGGTGAGGCGAACAATCCTCGTGGTGGCGACCGTGAGCTTCGCGTCGTCGGCATCGACACTGCTCCAATCGTTTCCGCGAACCGACGGCGCCTGGCGAACCCGACAGAACTCTTGTGGATCCTCCTCTTCAATCCAGCACCACCAGGCCCGGCACTCCTCCCACCTCTCCTTCTGAGCGCCCTCCAGGTATGTCTCCTTGCACCTCGGGATCCAGGCGACACAACCGGAGATGGCGCCTCCTCGCTGGATCCGAGGGAAGACGTAGTGGCGGAAGAGCGCCATGTTGGGATGTACTCCGGCGAAGCCCTCTCCGAGATGGGCGAAGAGAGCCATGCACGCCACGGCATTTGGGGTAAAATCCAGGAGGTGGAAGCCGAAGGTATGCATGATGTCATTGAAGAAACCAGAGAAGGGGGGCAGAGGCCGTAGGAGAAGTAATCAACAAGAACAGATACCAATTCGGGGCGGCTTTGCCGCAGTTGGCGGGGATGACGCGTGTGGCAGGGTGCCCCGTCGTCTCGCCCCTCGTATTGACCCCCCACAGCGGCCTGAAGTTGTCCCGAAGGTGGGCTGCATCGACCATTGAGGGAAAGTAGGCGAGCTCCGTCCGCCACGCCACCAACTCCTTCTCCGGCGGCTCCGCCCCTCCGGCGTTCTTGGCCCCTCCCTTGCCCTTGCTAGTCTTGGGTGCCGTGGCGGCTGGGAGCGGTGGAAGGGAAAGGGAAGCAAAGGTGCATTGGCGGCAAGCAAGGGTTTGAGGAAGAAGGAAGGAACAGCGGCTCTGAGATTGGAGAAGACGCAGGGGGTAAATGAGCAGCGTGCCCGCGACCGTTTCCTTTTTTACGGGGAAGGCGCGGGCCGCCTCTTTACCACGATGTGATGCATGCGTGCGAGAACCGCCCACGCACGACCCCCACGTCATGCATGACCCTCCATGTCGCACGTTCAACCCGGGTCGTGGGGAAGCGCAGCGGACGAGAAGTTACTACGGTAAAATCGGCCCCACCTTCCCGCGCACCGTTCTGGGCCTAGCCCAACAATGCGTTGCGCTTATGTGTGGCCCAGGCCCGGGGGCTCCTGTCGGTGTACAAAAGTAGGGTTTTTCCTTTTGACCCCTTTACTTGTGCATGGGCAGTCAGAGCCACGCGCCGCGGCCACACTTAGCAGGGCAGAGGAGGGAAGCCGGAGAGAAGCCAAAGCACAAGACAACCAAGGCGACACCAAGACCGGAAGCGCAGGAGGGCAAGAGGGCGAGGTGGACTCCCTCGGCAAGATCCTTGCCAAGGCGGCCCCCCGCAGCTCCGGCAAGAGCCTTGCTGGGGCAACTTGCCCAACACCAGCAGAGCGAGCCACCCTTGTGTCACATCCCTAGCTGCTGGTAGTGCTCTAGGCTAGCTCATGTGTGTATCATGGTTAAATTCAAATGAAATTTGAATTGAGGAAATTTTCAAAAGCCTCAGGAAACCTCTAAAAATAACCAACATTTAAATTCTCTCAAATGAGTCCAAGAAAATGTTCCTGTTATTCTATAGAAATATTGGTAAGAGGTAAAAATTCAACCAATATTTCTTGGAGTCACAGAAATATTTATTTTGCCCATTTGAATTAATTTAATAACTATTTGCATTGGATATATATATTATATATAATTAATATATATCCAATAATTCTGGAACATTTTATGTGGCTTGGTATATCTTAGTTCTAGCCACATAATTATTTTCAGGATTTTATAAAATGGTTTAGTATTTTACTAAACCAAAACAAAACAGAACAAAATAGAAAACAGAAATAAAAGACAGAGAACAGAAACTTACCTGGTCTCACCCGTGCAGCCCAACAGGACCGGCCCAGCTAGGCCCAGCCCACCTCCTTCCCCCCTTGTCCTCTTCTTCCTCTGCCAGTAGGCAGAGGCGAGGCGTGGCGCGCGCCCGAAGAGCGCCGGCCACCTCCTGCTTCGCCGTGGCAGCCTCCCCGACTCCCTCGCGACGCCACGGAGACGCCCTCGCCCCCTGCACCTCCCCTCTCTCCCCCTGGACCCCATTCCCTCCTCTGTTTCCCTCTCGCGCACACCACCGAGCGGAGCTCGCCGCCATCGTCGCCGTACCCATGGCCACCGGCCACCCCTAGCCTCACCGACGCCCCAGGAAGCTCCGCCGGTCCTCCCTCGACCTCCTCGTCGTGTCACGCGACCAGAAGAGCCCCGGAACGCCACCCCCGACGTTTTCCCCTCGCCGGCCGCCGAGGATCTTCTCCGTCGATTCGGCCACTCCGGCGCGCCCCCGAGCCGGCTAACCATCCCTACGGCACCGCTGTGAGCTCCTACGCCTCCCCTCCTCTTTCCCCCTTCGATGGCGCCCTGTAGCCGCCGCCCCACGAGCACCCGAAGCCGCCGTCCGCCATGGCCGGTGAGCTCCGTGCTCCCGAGCTTCTCCGCCTGCGCTCGTTGCCTCCGGGTGTTCCTGGTGACCCCAGCATCCCGTAGAGCCCATCGGCCGCGCCCGCCGTGCCGTGTAACGCCGAAACCGAGCACGCCCGAGCTCCGGCCGCCGCTGCCGAGCTCGAGGCCATCGTCTCCGGCCGCCCTAGCTGCTGCTGCTTGCTGAAATGGGCGCGGGTGAGCTCCAGCTCCCCGTAGCCGCTCTCCTCCGTCCATTTGGACGCCGGAGGAGCGAGCCCGCGCCCTCCGCCGCGCCTGTTGCCGCCGGCGACGAGCCGCCGGCGGGTTAGGCCCTGCTGACCAGGGGTTTGACCCCCCCTGGGTCGATGACAGGTGGGGCCAGCCCCCCTGTTAATTAGTTAGTTTATTTTAATTTAATTACCCCCCCTGCTGACACTGACATGTGGGCCCTAGTGCCCTAATCCTTAATTAAACTAAAATAAACCCCCCCTGTTTAACCTGTGACGCTGACATATGGGTCCCACAGGTCAGTTTGACCTGGACGGCGCCCGTTGACCTGCTGACGTCACTATGAGGTCATGCTGACGCAATATTCCTTTTCTGGAATTTAGTTTATTTTATAAATAATCAGGAAATTCCAGAAATAGCTAAAACTTCAATAAATCATAGAAAATTAACCGTAACTCCAAATGTAACAATTTATATATGAAAAATTATCAGAAAAATTCAAGGAATCCATCTGTACCATTTTCATGCATGTTAGAACAACTTATAGCTGCTGTTTAGCACAAATCAAATAAGGGGCATTTAAATATCCACATATGGAGTTTGAATTTGAATCCTGGATTCAAACCAACTTCATTTAATCTGGTTTTAGTTGCATTAGCTCAAAACACATTCATTTTGCCATGTCATGATCATGCATCATATTGTGCATTGCATTGATTGTGTTCCCTTCTGTGTTGCCGGTATTTGTCCCCTCTCGATAGACGTGATACCGATGATGTGATCGTTGACACTGATGAAGACTCAATGTTATCTTCAGAAGTGCCAGGCAAGCAAAACCCCCTTGTTCATTCCGATACAATCCCACTCTCTCGCTCCTGCTCTCTTTTACTGCATTAGGACAACAACGATTCATCTGTTACTTGCTGCGGTAGCTGAGCCCCTTTATCCTCTGCATGACCTGTCATTCCACAGTAATTAGATGAAACCCACTAGCATGAGTAGGAGTTGTTTGAGCCCTGATGTGCCTACTCATTCATGCTTGTTTGTCATGCCTGCTACTGCTTAGAGTTGAGTCAGGTCTGATTCATCGGGGATGAATCAGAGGCGTGTGAACATGTCCTACTGTGTGTGAGCTAAGTGTGTGAACACGATTTGGTAAAGGTAGCGGTGAGAGGCCATGTAGGAGTACATGGTGGGTTGTCTCATTGCAGCCGTCCTCAGGAACTGAGTTCTGTGCTTGTGATCCATGACCAGTTACTACCACACATTGGGTTCCGGTAACTCGACCCCTCTCGACTTATTAATCAACATGATCTCTGTCCAGGAGTTGCAACTAGTTTCTGGTGTTTGTAGGTAGTGTTAGTAGTCTACCAAGTGGCACCCGGTACAGGTGGGCTTGGGACAGACTAGGCACAGTGGCACGGTGTACCAAGTGGCACCCGGTTGGTGGGCTTGGGAACCCTGCACACATCGTTTGGGGCCGTGAGCGACACCCCGGCCGGATCTCCTTGCGGATGGAACCCGAATAGGCGATAAACCTGGACTAGAGACTTGTTCGGTTAGTCAGGTCGTGGCCGACTCCCTCGCCCGGCTTCCGCTTGAAGGTTGCCGAGGTACATGACGTGTACAGGGCGGTAAGTGGCGAGAGCGTGTGTGAAGAAGTACACCCCTGCAGGGTTAACATCATCTATTCGAATAGCCGGATTCCTCGGATATGGAAACTTGGACCCCATTGCATAGTTCATAGACAAGTGAAAGTGGATACCCTAAAATACGCAAGATAAGCGTGAGTGCTATGGATGGCGTTCTCGTAGGGAGACGGGAGCGGATCCATAGTGGTGTATTGATATGGTGAATATGTGGACTCGTGTGCGCCACCTCAAAAGAGTTACTTGCAGTCGTAGTTCAGGATAGCCACCGAGTCAAAGCTGGCTTGCTGCAGTCAAACTCCACCATCCCCTTTGTTGATAATGATGCATGTGTAGATAGATCTGATGTAAGTCTTGCTGGGTACATTTGTACTCACGTTTGCCTATTTTATGTTTTTGCAGAGAGACTTCAGTCTCACTAGTAGTTCCGCTTGGACTTCGACGTTTAGCTTGATACCTCAGCTACGATCTTGTGCCCTCGGCAGGATCTGATAGATAGTCAGGCTTTTCAGCCTTTTTCATTTATAGACGTCTGTACTCAGACATGATAGCTTCCGCTTGTGCTTTGATTTGTATGCTCTGAGTGTTGGGTTATGAGACCCATGTTTGTAATATCTCGCTCCTCGGAGCCTATTGAATAAATTACTTGAGTCGTAGAGTCATGATGTGATGCCATGTTGTATTTGCACATATCGAGCATATTGTGTGTATGTTATTGAAATGCTTGGTATGTGTGGGATCTGACCATCTAGTTGTTTACCTTTAGTAGCCTCTCTTACCGGGAAATGTCTCCTAGTGTTTCCACTGAGCCATGGTAGCTTGCTACTGCTCCGGAACACTTAGGCTGGCCGGCATGTGTCCTTCTTCGTTCCTGTGTCTGTCCCCTCGGGGAAATGTCACGCGATGAATACCGGAGTCCTGTTAGCCCGCTACAGCCCGGTTCACCGGAGTCCTGCTAGCCCAGTGCTACAGCCTGGATTCATTCGCTGATGACCGACACGTTCGATGCTGGGTCATGGATGCCTGTCCCTGTAAGTCTGTGCCACTTTGGGTTTACGACTAGCCATGTCAGCCCGGGCTCCTTATCATATGGATGCTAGCGACACTGTCATATACGTGTGCCAAAAGGCGCAAACGGTCCCGGGTTAAGGTAAGGCGACACCCGTGGGAATACCGTGCGTGAGGCCGCAAAGTGATATGAGGTGTTACATGCTAGATCGATGTGGCATTGAGTCGGGGTCCTGACAGCGTTGGTATCAGAGCTTGACTGCCTGTAGGATTACCAAGCCAAACTGGTCGAAGTTGAGTCTAGAAATTCTTTAGTTATGTAAGGGAATTGATTGTGGGATGGAACGTAAGGCTCTTTTTACTCCTTATACCTCATGCCTTCCTGATCTGAGTCATCTTATCTTTCCTACGGGGATTAAGAACTAGGCTATCTCTTCTTTCTATCAGGATCACGTGTTACTAATCCGTAGACTTATAAGATTGTTGGATTTAAGTCTCAGTTCAGTTCCTACTACTTCCGTATGATAATTGTTGATCTCGGAACCTTGATATTGTGCTTCTAAGTGGTTATGCCACCATTTTTGTGAATGTCTCAAATCTTTCTGAGCATTTACAGCCGTTATGCTGTCCGAGTCATCCCAGGTCTCTAAACAGTCTGATGCATTTGCAAATCCTTTCCTTCCGTCTCCGATGTCCCTTTTGGTCGGAATAAGCACACTAATCGGTAGGTTAAGGTACTTTGTTACCCGGGCGTAGATGTTGGAGATATTATTATGACCCTAGGTGTCTTAGGGGATCATCTAGTAATTTAGCCATGATTTGTGTTCCCAGTGTGATGATTCTGGCCATCATTCTCGAAAGCATCCCGTGATGCTACTTAGTAATAGGTATTCTATTCCTGGGTTCTTGAACCCGAGATTCACTCTACTTACTTCATGTTGATAGTAATTGCTAGCGCCTTTAGGATATTAGTAACCTTTGCGTTAGTCCTCAAGGTCCGTGGTATATCCTTCTTCCAAATACCATGAACCACTTACGGCAAAAGTTTGTTGGATCAAAAGATGACAACAAGAGTGCTCTTGATGAGTTCTCCATTATATATTGTGACTCTGCCTGTTCTACCTTTCTGCGTGGGTTATCCGGAAGAAATATGTCGAACTCGTTCGACATGCTAATCCATGCATCCACAACTCAGAAAATCGTATGTTCCTTTGAGTTGTTCTCTTTAGTTGTCTTCTGACCCTCGTCTATCAACTGATAGTCAAGAGTATGCGTGCATTCGTCATCGATACCTATTATTCTTGTGGTCCATCAAGCCATTCCATTCAGGATGACTAGGAGAAACAAACTCCAGTACCTCATCCATATTCAGGATTGGGTCAAAGCAGTTGTACTCCGCAGATCAAATACTAATCCAGTTTTTGTTCTGTTCCACCCTGGAGTGTTACCATCTTTATATTAAGCTTATCATGGGAATGGCACACCATCCTATGAATTCTTGATTTAGTGATACCCTCGCCATCATTATTCATTCCTCGGTTTCGTGTTATCTCAACCGGAATGCCAACAAATGAATTGTGATGTGTGAAATCAATACTCCCAGCGACCTCGTTGCTTGGTAGTTAAAGGATAATCATTTCATTCTTAGCGTGTTGGTTTTTGAATCATCCTTCTAGGACTGATCGTGCTACCTAGTCCTTATTTCGGTGCACCCTTCGATTGATGAGTTAGGATCTTGTCAAGTCCTCACTCATTTGATCATATCGTCTTGCCCTCAAAAGCGAGATTGTTCTCGAGCCTAGTAACATACCGGTGGTTCGTGATTTTCCGAGGATCTTCTCGGAAGTATTACCAGGTCGTCACCTGACCATTATGTTGAGCTCGTGATCAAGTTGGTTTCTTATGAACCACCTTCTCTCCAAGAATCGGTGTTAGATATCCCTGAGCTAGTTGGCTAAGCTGAATAACAACTTGGAGAGTTGGAAGATAAAAGCTTGCCTGACTTAGTTCGTTCCAAAGGGATATTCTTGTGTGTGTGTGTTGAAGAAAGATGATATCTTCATCGATTGGTCCCTATGATCAGTTGCTGGACCTATTGTCTTATCAATCCTTTGATTTGAGTGTGGGATATCGTCAAATCAAATCAGAACCAACGATATTCGTAATGTTGTCTTATTCGTGATTTTTCCTCGAGCATACACCATTATATTTCTTTGGTCTGACCAATACTATCACCGTGTTCACATGATGGTGGAAGTCCAGTGATATGGAAATTCCGATGAGTTGTTGTTGAGCCCATTGACAACATCCTTATCTCCTCCATGATGTTGTTGAACATTAAGTTAGTGTTGGAAACTTTTGAAAGCATTTTCTTCATGCTAGTTCATGAAGTATTTGTTTGATGAAAGGAGTGACTTTCTCTTATACACGTGCATTTGGTGAAAGTTGCCGCCGTGAATTTGAGAAAGTTAGTTCTACTTCCTCCGGAATCATCCCAAGTCAGTCATACACATGTGCGAAGTATTCTGTGGTCTGGAGACTTGCAACCTTCATTCCATATGTGTCCCGAGCACACCAAGCCACTGATTGATTGTTCAAGGAGAAGAAGTTCCTCCATAAGAGCTAATCATATGACTTATGCAAGGACTTCGTTATCCACGGTGATGGTTCCCAACCAGAACTCGGTAGCGTTTTATTGTAAGACTACCACGTGGTCATGCTTGTCTGGGACAACGTGTTCACATGTTTGTAGCAGAACCAACTCATGTTTTGGAGCTTACTATCGTAGTTCATTCCCCGAGAATCTCGCAACGTCATCTCGTCGATTTGTGTTGCAAACTTTCGTTTTTCTTCCTAGACTCGATGAGTCTGGAATATTCTGACACCAACCAGATCTGAATCTCAGGCAGATATGATGGTTGGAACATTCTCCAAGAACTATAATATTGGTCCCTCGATAACCGATAAAATGGATGTCGTGGCCAACACACCCAGCCGGAAGACCTGTTATTATAATATCTTGATTGAGGAAGTTGGCCACCTCCCCATAAGGATTTCGTAGGATTTACCTCCGTAACTGTTCCTTATGGATTCTATTGCTCCCGAAGTCCGACCTTTTACTTGATGTCTAGTTACCAAACCATTTCAATGATTGGATTACACTAGCACATCAAGGGGAACATTAGAAGCGGAGTGCTAAATGTCCCTCGGTCGATCATCCAGATTTTGTTTCCTTGGCCTCGCTAGGATGAAATCTGAGTTGATGTTATCTTCCTATGCATCTGCATCGTCCATCGTTGTTCATCATGGTGGTATGTTGTGTTGCCAGGATCCTTGACACGGATGTTGGTAAAACCTTGATGAATATGGAAATGCTCAAGTTCTTGAGAGCACGCACAAGCGCTAGGTGTTATCATCGGCACTAACTGGGTTTGCTCTCAGTTTCCTCGGAAATGCTATGACCTTTTCAAACAGTGAATTCACTCCCTATTGTTGGGTTCTTCCCCAGTTACCAGAATCATTCCCAGCATTTGCATTTTGTTCCCAGCTTGCACCGCCAATATGCCATTCTACCATGGGTCTCTTCCATCTTCGGTGATAAGGAAATTCATCCATTACGTTGTCTTCAACAAGGTAATCCACATCATCCAAGTCCGAGTATGCCATTCTACCGACCCCCTCCAAACGATCGTTGTGAATTGCCTTAGGCTGGTATGAAGAGTTTCAATGATCTTTGAATCAAAAGTAATTCTTTTTGCCACTTAAGGTAATAATCTACGAATCACCCTCCTCCAGGATGTTTCGTCGTGGTATCATGGCAACTTAACTCCTCGCTACGTGACAATCGATTACCACCTTCTTAAGTGTGGAATTGTTGTCCACCTAGTGAACCTTCGTCATCCGTTTCTTTCCACCCCTCTTGATGTGTATCTCGTGTCTCAACCCGAGAGATGGTCCTATGTCTCATTCCGTGAGTTGTTCGATCTTCGAGAAGATCGACCCTTCTAGAGTCTCCTTTTTTCCTCCATGTCATGTTGACAGGATTTCTCAGAGCAAGACTTCAAGACAATGATGGTGATCGAATCAACGTTCCTATGAAGTGCAACCTGGATCGTGAAGATTGTACTAGTTGCGTTCCCCCTTCACCTTACCCTACGCTTGAATCTCGAGACGAGATTCTTGTTTAGTGGGGGTGAGTTGTCACATCCCTAGCTGCTGGTAGTGCTCTAGGCTAGCTCATGTGTGTATCATGGTTAAATTCAAATGAAATTTGAATTGAGGAAATTTTCAAAAGCCTCAGGAAACCTCTAAAAATAACCAACATTTAAATTCTCTCAAATGAGTCCAAGAAAATGTTCCTGTTATTCTATAGAAATATTGGTAAGAGGTAAAAATTCAACCAATATTTCTTGGAGTCACAGAAATATTTATTTTGCCCATTTGAATTAATTTAATAACTATTTGCATTGGATATATATATTATATATAATTAATATATATCCAATAATTCTGGAACATTTTATGTGGCTTGGTATATCTTAGTTCTAGCCACATAATTATTTTCAGGATTTTATAAAATGGTTTAGTATTTTACTAAACCAAAACAAAACAGAACAAAATAGAAACAGAAATAAAAGACAGAGAACAGAAACTTACCTGGTCTCACCCGTGCAGCCCAACAGGACCGGCCCAGCTAGGCCCAGCCCACCTCCTTCCCCCCTTGTCCTCTTCTTCCTCTGCCAGTAGGCAGAGGCGAGGCGTGGCGCGCGCCCGAAGAGCGCCGGCCACCTCCTGCTTCGCCGTGGCAGCCTCCCCGACTCCCTCGCGACGCCACGGAGACGCCCTCGCCCCCTGCACCTCCCCTCTCTCCCCCTGGACCCCATTCCCTCCTCTGTTTCCCTCTCGCGCACACCACCGAGCGGAGCTCGCCGCCATCGTCGCCGTACCCATGGCCACCGGCCACCCCTAGCCTCACCGACGCCCCAGGAAGCTCCGCCGGTCCTCCCTCGACCTCCTCGTCGTGTCACGCGACCAGAAGAGCCCCGGAACGCCACCCCCGACGTTTTCCCCTCGCCGGCCGCCGAGGATCTTCTCCGTCGATTCGGCCACTCCGGCGCGCCCCCGAGCCGGCTAACCATCCCTACGGCACCGCTGTGAGCTCCTACGCCTCCCCTCCCTCTTTCCCCCTTCGATGGCGCCCTGTAGCCGCCGCCCCACGAGCACCCGAAGCCGCCGTCCGCCATGGCCGGTGAGCTTCGTGCTCCCGAGCTTCTCCGCTTGCGCTCGTTGCCTCCGGGTGTTCCTGGTGACCCCAGCATCCCGTAGAGCCCATCGGCCGCGCCCGCCGTGCCGTGTAACGCCGAAACCGAGCACGCCCGAGCTCCGGCCGCCGCTGCCGAGCTCGAGGCCATCGTCTCCGGCCGCCCTAGCTGCTGCTGCTTGCTGAAATGGGCACGGGTGAGCTCCAGCTCCCCGTAGCCGCTCTCCTCCGTCCATTTGGACGCCGGAGGAGCGAGCCCGCGCCCTCCGCCGCGCCTGTTGCCGCCGCCGACGAGCCGCCGGGGGGTTAGGCCCTGCTGACCAGGGGTTTGACCCCCCTGGGTCGATGACAGGTGGGGCCAGCCCCCCTGTTAATTAGTTAGTTTATTTTAATTTAATTACCCCCCCCTGCTGACACTGACATGTGGGCCCTAGTGCCCTAATCCTTAATTAAACTAAAATAAACCCCCCCTGTTTAACCTGTGACGCTGACATATGGGTCCCACAGGTCAGTTTGACCTGGACGGCGCCCGTTGACCTGCTGACGTCACTATGAGGTCATGCTGACGCAATATTCCTTTTCTGGAATTTAGTTTATTTTATAAATAATCAGGAAATTCCAGAAATAGCTAAAACTTCAATAAATCATAGAAAATTAACCGTAACTCCAAATGTAACAATTTATATATGAAAAATTATCAGAAAAATTCAAGGAATCCATCTGTACCATTTTCATGCATGTTAGAACAACTTATAGCTGCTGTTTAGCACAAATCAAATAAGGGGCATTTAAATATCCACATATGGAGTTTGAATTTGAATCCTGGATTCAAACCAACTTCATTTAATCTGGTTTTAGTTGCATTAGCTCAAAACACATTCATTTTGCCATGTCATGATCATGCATCATATTGTGCATTGCATTGATTGTGTTCCCTTCTGTGTTGCCGGTATTTGTCCCCTCTCGATAGACGTGATACCGATGATGTGATCGTTGACACTGATGAAGACTCAATGTTATCTTCAGAAGTGCCAGGCAAGCAAAACCCCCTTGTTCATTCCGATACAATCCCACTCTCTCGCTCCTGCTCTCTTTTACTGCATTAGGACAACAACGATTCATCTGTTACTTGCTGCGGTAGCTGAGCCCCTTTATCCTCTGCATGACCTGTCATTCCACAGTAATTAGATGAAACCCACTAGCATGAGTAGGAGTTGTTTGAGCCCTGATGTGCCTACTCATTCATGCTTGTTTGTCATGCCTGCTACTGCTTAGAGTTGAGTCAGGTCTGATTCATCGGGGATGAATCAGAGGCGTGTGAACATGTCCTACTGTGTGTGAGCTAAGTGTGTGAACACGATTTGGTAAAGGTAGCGGTGAGAGGCCATGTAGGAGTACATGGTGGGTTGTCTCATTGCAGCCGTCCTCAGGAACTGAGTTCTGTGCTTGTGATCCATGACCAGTTACTACCACACATTGGGTTCCGGTAACTCGACCCCTCTCGACTTATTAATCAACATGATCTCTGTCCAGGAGTTGCAACTAGTTTCTGGTGTTTGTAGGTAGTGTTAGTAGTCTACCAAGTGGCACCCGGTACAGGTGGGCTTGGGACAGACTAGGCACAGTGGCACGGTGTACCAAGTGGCACCCGGTTGGTGGGCTTGGGAACCCTGCACACATCGTTTGGGGCCGTGAGCGACACCCCGGCCGGATCTCCTTGCGGATGGAACCCGAATAGGCGATAAACCTGGACTAGAGACTTGTTCGGTTAGTCAGGTCGTGGCCGACTCCCTCGCCCGGCTTCCGCTTGAAGGTTGCCGAGGTACATGACGTGTACAGGGCGGTAAGTGGCGAGAGCGTGTGTGAAGAAGTACACCCCTGCAGGGTTAACATCATCTATTCGAATAGCCGGATTCCTCGGATATGGAAACTTGGACCCCATTGCATAGTTCATAGACAAGTGAAAGTGGATACCCTAAAATACGCAAGATAAGCGTGAGTGCTATGGATGGCGTTCTCGTAGGGAGACGGGAGCGGATCCATAGTGGTGTATTGATATGGTGAATATGTGGACTCGTGTGCGCCACCTCAAAAGAGTTACTTGCAGTCGTAGTTCAGGATAGCCACCGAGTCAAAGCTGGCTTGCTGCAGTCAAACTCCACCATCCCCTTTGTTGATAATGATGCATGTGTAGATAGATCTGATGTAAGTCTTGCTGGGTACATTTGTACTCACGTTTGCCTATTTTATGTTTTTGCAGAGAGACTTCAGTCTCACTAGTAGTTCCGCTTGGACTTCGACGTTTAGCTTGATACCTCAGCTACGATCTTGTGCCCTCGGCAGGATCTGATAGATAGTCAGGCTTTTCAGCCTTTTTCATTTATAGACGTCTGTACTCAGACATGATAGCTTCCGCTTGTGCTTTGATTTGTATGCTCTGAGTGTTGGGTTATGAGACCCATGTTTGTAATATCTCGCTCCTCGGAGCCTATTGAATAAATTACTTGAGTCGTAGAGTCATGATGTGATGCCATGTTGTATTTGCACATATCGAGCATATTGTGTGTATGTTATTGAAATGCTTGGTATGTGTGGGATCTGACCATCTAGTTGTTTACCTTTAGTAGCCTCTCTTACCGGGAAATGTCTCCTAGTGTTTCCACTGAGCCATGGTAGCTTGCTACTGCTCCGGAACACTTAGGCTGGCCGGCATGTGTCCTTCTTCGTTCCTGTGTCTGTCCCCTCGGGGAAATGTCACGCGATGAATACCGGAGTCCTGTTAGCCCGCTACAGCCCGGTTCACCGGAGTCCTGCTAGCCCATTGCTACAGCCTGGATTCATTCGCTGATGACCGACACGTTCGATGATGGGTCATGGATGCCTGTCCCTGTAAGTCTGTGCCACTTTGGGTTTACGACTAGCCATGTCAGCCCGGGCTCCTTATCATATGGATGCTAGCGACACTGTCATATACGTGTGCCAAAAGGCGCAAACGGTCCCGGGTTAAGGTAAGGCGACACCCGTGGGAATACCGTGCGTGAGGCCGCAAAGTGATATGAGGTGTTACATGCTAGATTGATGTGGCATTGAGTCGGGGTCGTGACACCTTGATCCCATAGGCTCCGACCCAAACAACTGCGCCTCTATGGTGGCGTGCAAATCTTCGTCAAGATCATAAACACAAGATCATATGAGGATTAGAAGACGGCGACCCTCGGCAGGATCCTACACGAGGAAATCCACAAGACCCCCGGCAAGACCCTGGCTGAGGATGACAGCAACGCCGCGGCAAGACCCTTGCCGGTCCCCTGCATGACCCTTGCTGAGGGCATCAGCAGGGACACTACCAGGCCCGCACCAGCCAAGACTCTACCGCCGTTCGCATGCAGCTGCCAGCCCAACCAGCTGGGCAGGCACCTGCGTGGCAACATGCAGCTTCCAGGCCAAATCAGCAAGCACCTGCGTGGCGGCATGCAGATCTTCATGAAGGCCCTACCACCATGCCACCTCAGCTGCCTGCCTGCCTACATGGCGCTGCATGCATCGCTGGTCTGTGTGTGTGTCAAAGTGAGGCGAAGCAGCGACGGACGGGACGGGCCTCATTCCCATCCCCGATAAAGCTAATGGACACCTACGTAGCGCATTTAATGCACTTTGTCACGTAATGCTGTGCGATAAGCTCGTGCACTGTAGGCCTTTCCACCTCCTGTGTGCCACTGCGGTAGCCCCATTTTCCTATAAAAGGAGGCCCGAGGCGACTAGGAGAGGGATTCGGCTTTCTGGGACGACACAGCCAACGTAGCTAGTTCAAAAAGCTCAAGAACACTCAATACATCCACCAAAGCAGGACTAGGGTTTTACGCATCCTCGTGGCCTGAACCTGGGTAAAGGACCCGTGTGCTTGCTCATTAACCTGCTCTTCTCACGACCCCACGCCCGCCGACAATAGAAGGGATCCAAGTGATCCCATATGTATTGCTCTCACCGACATCTTTGGCACACCAGGTAGGGGGAGTGCGGTTGTGAGAATTTGGTTTAGTGGCTGGCTTAGCAGTTTCTCGTGGCCACGGCTTCCAGAGAAGAAGACGACCAAGAGAACGATGCCTCCTGCAAGCACGAAGGACGCCGGTGCGGCGACAGGAAAGCTAAGTCATACGGAACCTTAAGGAATTTCCTTTTTATATATGAGGTTATTGTCCTTGAAGGTCCTGCCCTATGTATGAAAGCCTGCACGCAAAGGGGCCCTTCCGCAATTAGCAACGCCCGTGTTCTATTTCGAGTCTGCTCAACAGCTCAAGCGGCCACGTCAAGAGTGGCAGGTTAGCCTTCCGCAATTGGCAACGCTCTTGATTCTGACTCGAGTCAAGCTCGACAGTTCGAGCGGCCGCATTGAGAGCGGTAAGGTGGTTTGCTCGGCAGCAAGCACACCCGGCAGGCCATTGGGGATCCGTCCTGGATTTACGCACCGGCAAGCCTACCCGTTTAACATAGGGTAAACATACAAAGGGAAGATCGAACAGGAAGATAACATGCATCGTACCAAAAGTGCTGTAGAGTTATATTACATCAATTGTTGCTGCGGTTCTAACTAAAGATAAAAACTATCTTGGTCATGAACCTGCAGCGACAGTGGGAGACGGGGTGCCTAATCTCGGCGCTGGCTCTCCACCCTCTCGATTTCACCGATGCGGCTGATGATGGGCTTGATACGCTCCTTGAGCTCCGCGAGGTCCACACCCGCCGGCAAGCTGTCCAACGCGGTGTCGAAGTCGAGGTTGGGGTTCCAGTACGCCATCTTGGTGAGAACCTTGGTCATGGCACCCTGGCAAAGCCTCCGGGCCTCATTGGCCAGCGAGGCCGCCCGGTTGGCATGAAGCCGCTCCAAGGCACCGACAACTCTCTCAAAGAACAGGGTCAGGCTACAGTTGGCGCTCAACTTCGGCTCCGGGGTGTACCTCACATCCGGTATCCCCATGATAGCCAGCTGCGTGGTGGCCTTGTCGGCAACGACGGCGAGGCGATTGAGCCAGCGGTTCTCGCCCTCCACGTGCTCCTTGTGGGCGAGGGCGTCGTCCTTCCGCAACTACTTCTCGATCTCCAGACTCTTGGTCAGGGCCTCCTCCCGGGCCTTGCTCTCCGACAACATCCCCTCAAGACCCTCCAGCTTCAGCTTGAGGTCTTTGATGGAGTTGTTGGCCTCAGAGAGCTCCCCAGGCCTGCTGAGGACCGCGCCCTGCGCCTCCGTCAGAGCGCAGTTGAGCGTGTCCTTCTCCTTGGACAGCGTCAGGACCTGGTTTTTCAGCCTGTCCCGCTCCACCTCCAGCTCCTTCATTTTGTCGGTGTGAACCTGAGCCTGGGCATTGAGTGCCTCCCTGTGCCTCTGCTCCAGCCCTGGGTCCGGTCCACGACGAGCTTCTCCACCTCCTCATCCTTGCTGCGGAGCGTTGCAGCAAGCTTCTCCTCACGCATGCCAAGGTCCTCCTCCTGGGAGTTCAGCGCGGCCTGGTGCTGGGCTCGAGCGGCCTCGGCTGCGGCGGCAAGCTCTCCACCATCTCCCGAGCATTCTCAATGTCGGCCTGCTTCATGGTGAGCTCCACCTCACGCTTGGCCAGCTCGCCTTGGGCGGCCTTCAGCTCCTCACAAGCGAACCAAGTCTGCGTCTCGGCAAATGCGTACCTTGAGGTCCGCCTCCGCCTTGTCCACCGTTGCCGCCCTGGACTTGGCCTTGTCCACGCAGGCTTGGTGGAGCGCCTGGAGCTTCCAGAAGTTGGCGCCCATGGCCTGGAGAAGCCGCTCCTCCCAAGAACTATCACCACCGGTGCTCGGATCGTCGACAACCTCGAGCCCGGCGGCGGAAAGCACCTCTTCGTCGAACACCTCTCCCTCGATGGGCGCCCTGGAGCTCGACGCCCCTGGGAGGTGGACGAAGAGTTCGTCGCTCACCCTTAGGTACCTGCCGGAGCCAGAGGCAGTAGAGGAGGAAGGCTGGTCATCATCCCTCTCCTCCTCGGCAACGGGCTCACCGGCCTCCCCTGCAGGTCCCTTGCTGGCCTCCTCGACAGTAGCCTTGCTGGGCTCCCCGGCAGGCCCCTTGGCAGCGTCCTCGGCAATGCCCTTGGCGGCCTCCTCAGCGGCGATCTTCTTGGCCTCCGCTGCGGCGTTCTTGGCGACATCCTCGTTGACGGTGTCCAGGTCCTCCCGGTCCGCCAGGAGAGGATCTGGATATCAGGAGGGGGGGGGGGTGAAGTGAAGCCAAGACCAAGATTCAAGAAAAATAAAAGGGATGGAAGGCGAGTGGCTTACCCGTGCCGGGCTGGGAAGTAGAGGCCCCCTCTCCGCCAGCATTAGGCGCCAAGGTGCGGCCGCCGGTGCCCAAGCTTGCCTCCTCCTCCTCCTTGTGCATGGGCTTGGTGCTTGGCGCCCTTGCCGGGGACACCCCTCAGGGCGGCATGGTTGACGGAGGTGGCGTGCTAGGGGTAGCTGCTACCTCTCGAGCACTGCGTTGGTTTTCCCTTGAAGAGGAAAGAGTGATGCAGCAAAGTAGCATAAGTATTTCCCTTAGTTTTTGAGAACCAAGGTATCAATCCAGTAGGAGATCACGCTCAAGTCCCACACACCTACACAAACAAATAAGAACCTCACAACCAATGCGATAAATGGGTTGTCAAGCCCTTCACGATCACTTACGAGAGTGAGATCTGATAGATATGATAAGATAATATTTTTGGTATTTTTATGATAAAGAGAAATAAAGATGCAAAGTAAAATAAACGGCAAAGGAAATAACTAAGTGTTGGAAGATTAATATGATAGAAGATAGACCCGGGGGGCATAGGTTTCACTAGTGGCTTCTCTCAAGAGCATAAGTATTACGGTGGGTAAACGGATTACTGTCGAGCAATTGTTAGAATTGAGCATAGTTATGAGAATATCTAGGTATGATCATGTATATAGGCATCATGTCTAAGACAAGTAGACCGAAATGATTCTGCATCTACTACTATTACCCCATACATCGACCGCTATCCAGCATGCATCTAGAGTATTAAGTTCATAAGAACAGAGTAATGCTTTAAGGAAGAAGGGAGGAACAACGGCTCTGAGATTGGAGAAGACGCAGCGGGTAAATGAGCAGCGTGCCCGCGGCCGTTTCCTTTTTTATGGGGAAGGCGTGGGCCGCCTCTTTACCACGATGTGACGCATGCGTGCGAGAACCGCCCCACGCACGACCCCCACGTCACGCACGACCCTCCACGTCGCGCATTCAACGCGGGTCATGGGGAAGCGCAACGGACGAGAAGTTACTACGGTAAAATCTGCCCACCTGCCCGCGCACCGTTCTGGGCCTAGCCCAACAACGCGCCATGCTTATGTGTGGCCCAGGCCCGGGGGCTCCTGTCGGTGTACAAAAGTAGGGGCTTTCCTTTTGACCCCTTTACTTGTGCACGGGCAGTGAGAGCCACGCGCCGCGGCCACACTTAGCAGGGCAGAGGAGGGAAGCCGGAGAGAAGCCAAAGAACAAGACAACCAAGGCGACGCCAAGACCGGAAGCGCAGGAGGGCAAGAGGGCGAGGTGGAATCCCTCGGCAAGATCCTTGCCGAGGCGGCCCCCCGCAGCCCCGGCAAGAGCCTTGTCGGGGCAACTTGCCCAACACCAGCACAGCGAGCCACCCTTGAGCCCACAGGCTCCGACCCAAACAAATGCGTTGGAACAAAGGCTCGGGAGGCGCCTCTGTGGTGGCGTGCCAATCTTCGTCAAGATCATAAACACAAGATCAGATGAGGATTAGAAGACGGCGACCCTCGGCAGGATCCTAGCTGAGGAAATCCATAAGACCCCCGGCAAGACCCTTGCCGGGGATGACAGCAACGCCACGGCAAGACCCTTGCCGGGCCCCCGGCAAGACCCTTGCCGAGGGCATCAGCAGGGCCACTGCCAGGCCCGCACGAGCCGAGACTCTACCGCCGTTCGCATGTAGCTGCCAGCCCAACCAGCTGGGCAGGCACCTGCGTGGCAATATGCAGCTTCATGGCCAAATCAGTAAGCACCTGCGTGGCGGCATGCATATCTTCATGAAGGCCCTACCACCGCACCACCTCAGCTGCCTGCCTACCTACATGGCATTGCATGCATCGCTGGTCTGGGCGCGTGTCAAAGCGAGGCGAAGCAGCGACGGACGGGACGGGCCTCGTTCCCGTCCCCGATAAAGCTAATGGACACCTGGGTAGCGCATTTAATGCGCTTTGTCCCGTAATGCCGTGCGATAAGCTCGCGCACTGTAGGCCTTTCCACCTCGTGTGTGCCACTGTGGTAGCCCCTTTTTCCTATAAAAGGAGGCCCAAGGCGACCAGGAGAGGGATTCGGCTTTTTGGGACGACACATCCACCGTAGCTAGTTCAAAAAGCTCAAGAACACTCAATACATCCACCAAAGCAGGACTAGGGTTTTACGCATCCTCGCGGCCCGAACCTGGGTAAACGACCCGCGTGCTTGCTCCTAAACCTGCTCTTCTCATGACCCCGCGCCCACCGACCGTAGAAGGGATCTAAGTGATCCCATAGGTTTCGCTCTCACCGACAATTACATCGAGTGGAATCCACCGAGGGTGATTCCTAGGGATTTCCCCTTGATGTTTGGACACACGGTTACCTTGACTTTACTTGAGACCTTTGTGAAAGTCGGGCGGGCCCGAAGAGCACCCGCAAGATAATTACGTGGCAAGGATTGGCATTCTGGGCCCTTGCCGTAAGTCCACGAGACGGGGTGACGGGGTCATATCGATCATGAGTCTCTGCTCGTCTACGCAAGCTAATAATACACTATGGTTTGGGTATTTGTTCTGAGTTGGCCTTTGGCCTTTACGCACTAACCACCACGCGAGAATAGTTATGGGCCTCGATGATGTAGTATTAGCCAAAGCTTTGTGAGATGCCCAGTTTAGTGATGACCCACAAGTATAGGGGATCTATCATAGTCCTTTCGATAAGTAAGAGTGTCAAACCCAACGAGGAGCAGAAGGAAATGATAAGCGGTTTCCAGCAAGGTATTCTCCGCAAGTACTGAAATAAGTGGTAACAGATAGTTTTGTGATATGATAATTTGTAACGAGCAACAAGTAACAAAAGTAAATAAGGTGCAGCAAGGTGGCCCAATCCTTTTTGTAGCAAAGGACAAGCCTGGACAAACTCTTATATGATGTAAAGCGCTCCCGAGGACACATGGGAATATCGTCAAGCTAGTTTTCATCACGTTCATATGATTCGTGTTCGGTACTTTTATAATTTCGTATGTGGGTGGACCAGTGCTTGGGTGCTTCCCTTACTTGGACAAGCATCCCACTTATGATTAACCTCTATTGCAAGCATCCGCAAATACAACAAAAGTATTAAGGTAAACCTAACCATAGCATGAAACATATGGATCCAAATCAGCCCCTTACGAAGCAACGCATAAACTAGGGTTTAAGCTTCTGTCACTCTAGCAACCCATCATCTACTTATTACTTCCCAATGCCTTCCTCTAGGCCCAAACAATGGTGAAGTGTCATGTAGTCGACGTTCACATAACACCACTAGAGGAGAGACAACATACATCTCATCAAAATATCGAACGAATACCAAATTCACATGACTACTAATAGCAAGACTTCTCCCATGTCCTCAGGAACAAAAGTAACTACTCACAAAGCATAAACATGTTCATAATCAGAGGGGTATTAATGTGCATATAGGATCTGAACATATGATCTTCCACCAATTAAACCAACTAGCATCAACTACAAGGAGTAATTAACACTACTAGCAACCTACTAGCACCAATCCCGGACTTGGAGACAAGAATTGGATACAAGAGATGAACTAGGGTTTTGAGATGAGATGGTGCTGATGAAGATGTTGATAGAGATTGCCCTCTCCCGATGAGAGGAGCGTTGGTGACGACGATGGTGATGATTTCCCCCTCCGGGAGGGAAGTTTCCCCGGCAGAACAGCCCCGCCAGAACCCTAGATTGGCTCCGCCAAGGTTCCGCCTCGTGGCGGCGGAGTTTCGTCCGAGAAGATGGCTTATGATTTTTTCCCATCGAAAGAGTCCATATAGCAGAAGATGGTCACCGGAGGGCCACCAGGGGGCCCACGAGGTAGGGGGCGCGCCCAGGGGGGTAGGGCGCGCCCCCACCCTCGTGGGCAGGGTGTGGCCCCCTGGTGAAGTTCTTGCGCTCAATGTTTTTTATATATTTGGAAAACATCATCCGTGAAGTTTCAGGACTTTTGGAGCTGTGCAGAATAGGTCTCTAATATTTGCTCCTTTTCCAGCCAGAATCCCAACTGCCGGCATTCTCCCTCTTTATGTAAACCTTGTAAAATAAGAGAGAATAGGCATAAGTATTGTGACATAATGTGTAATAACAGCCCATAATGCAATAAATATTGATATAAAAGCATGATGCAAAATGGACGTATCAACTCCCCCAAGCTTAGACCTCGCTTGTCCTCAAGCGAAAAGCCGAAATCGAAAAATATGTCCACATGTTTAGAGATGAAGGTGTCGATAAAAAATAAAATACAGACATGAGGGTATCATGATCATTCTTAGAGCAACAACTTATATAATTCTTGTCATATGATATCTTATGCTAGAGTAATAATTCAGTCACAATATCAAGTATGAATCGTAAACTTCATTGAAAACTAACAAACTATAATCTCAGTCATTGAAGCAATTGCAATTTATCATAACATAGGAAAGAGTCAGTGTATAAGAGCTTTTCAGCAAGTCCACATACTCAACTATCATATAGTCTTTCACAATTGCTGACACTCACGCAATACTTATGGGTATGGAGTTTGAATCGGACAGAGAGAAAGATAGGGGCTTATAGTTTTGCCTCCCAACGTTTTACCTCAAGGGTGATGTCAACAGTAATAGTTCATGAAAACCCATATCCAATTAGCCATATATACCAAGATCTTTCCAACATATTGTGCTTGCCAAAGGATAAAATGTAAAAAGGAAGGGTGAAGATCACCTTGACTCTTTTGCAGTATAGGAGATAAAAGTAAAAGATAGGCCCTTCGCAGAGGGAAGCAGAGGTTGTCATGCACTTTTATGGTTGGATGCACAAAATCCTAATGCGAAAGAACGTCACTTTATATTGCCACTTGTGATATGGACCTTTATTATGCAGTCTGTCGCTTTTATTACTTCCATATCACACGATCGTATAAAGCTTATTTCCTTCCACACCAATCAATCATACATATTTAGAGAGCAATTTTTATTGCTTGCACCGATGACAACTTACTTGATGGATCTTACTCAATCCATAGGTAGGTATGGTGGACTCTCATGGCAAAACTGGTTTAAGGGTATTTGGAAGCACAAGTAGTATCTCTACTTGGTGCAATGAATTTGGCTAGCATGAGGGAGAAAGGCAAGCTCAACATGTTGGAGGATCCAAGACAATATAATTTATCTCAGATGTAAGAAAACATAACCCATTACGTTGTCTTCCTTGTCCAATGTCAACTCTTTAGCATGTCATATTTTAATGAGTGCTCACAATCATAAAAGATGTCCAAGATAGTATATTTATATGTGAAGACCTCTCTTTCTTTATTACTTCCTATTAATTGCAACGATGACCAAAACTATGTTTGTCAACCCTCAATAACTTTTATTCATCATACTCTTTCTATGTGAGCTCATTACTCTCCATAAGAGTCACATGATCTCTTTGTTTCTTTTTATTTCTTTCTCTTTTATTTTATTCACTTAGGATCATGGCAAAGATAATCAAGCCCTTGACTCAACACTAATCTTTATCATATAGCTCACGGACTCAATTACATAGAAGGATAATAAAGCAAAACTCACAACTAGATCATACTAAGTACTTTTATTCTGCTAGATCAAGATATTACCAAAAGGATCGAACTAAGAAAAACAGTAAAGATAAAAGTGATGGTGATACGATACCGGGGCACTCCCCCAAGCTTGGCAGTTGCCAAGTGGAGTGCCCATACCAGATACTCAATTCTTCTTTGTTGGAGGAGACGGTGGTGATTTTGTTGATGGCGTAGGTTTGTCGTCCTTCTTCCAAGGCATAGGCTCACCATCATAGAAGGATGACCGAGTCTCCGGGATTCTCAAATCTGCAGCCAAACTCATCCTTTTGAATCTATATTCATACTCACAATTTTGGTTTTGCAGGTCATAGATCTGAGCTTGAAGGTGCTCGATTTTCTCATGAAGCTTGAAGATGGTCTCCCCGATGTTGTTGGCATCCAGCTTGTGTTTGTTGGTGAACTCTGTGATCATCATGTAGTTGGAGTTGAGTCCACGCTCCACCATCCCCTGACACTTGAAAACTTGTTGCTCCATGGCTTCGAGCCTCGTCTCCACGCTTTCGTTCCCCTTCGGTCCCTCAGCATCACGGATGTGCAACAACCCATCACACATCTCAATGGTTTGAGGGTGCCGCTGCACCTCTGCGAGGTAAGGGTTGATGACCTTCTTGAAGAACTTGTCCTTGGGAGCACTTGGAGACGTCATGATAATCTAGATCTGTCAGGAAAGCAGCTCGAAACAAAGACAAGAGATTTTTGCGTGATACGGGAGTCAAAACCCCTGGGAGATTATATAATGAATTTTTACCGACCAAAATGCGTGTCCTATCAGAAAACAGAGTCCGAAGAGCACACGAGGTGCCCACTAGGTAGGGGGCGCGCCCAGGGGGTAGGGCGCGCCCTCCACCCTCGTGTCCTTTCCGGACTGCTGCTTATTTTTCTATTTTTCTAAATATTCCAAAACGGAGAAATATTGCCTTAAAAACTGTTTTGGAGTCAGTTTACTTACCGTACCACATACCTATTCCTTTTCGAATTCTGAAACGTTTCGGAAAGTTTCCTTTATGTACTCCTCCGGGGTTACGGTTTCAATAACATTGGTTTCAACATTTATGGGATTACCTGAGATATAGTGTTTGATTCTTGGCCGTTCACCACCTTTGGATTTGTGCCTTCGAAGTTGTTGATTTTTATGGCACTGGAATGATAGACCTCCTCGATAACGTAAGGGCCTTCCCATTTAGTGAGAAGTTTTCCTGCAAAAAATCTTAAAAGAGAGTTGTATAGCAATACATAATCACCTACATTAAACTCACGCTTTTGTATTCTTTTATCATGCCACCTTTTAATTTTTTCTTTAAACAACTTGGCATTTTCGTAGGCTTGGGTTCTCCATTCATCAAGTGAGCTAATATCAAATAACCTCTTCTCACCGGCAAGTTTAAAATCATAATTAAGTTCTTTAATAGCCCAATAAGCCTTGTGTTCTAGTTCGAGAGGTAAGTGACATGCTTTTCCATAGACCATTTTATACGGAGACATACCCATAGGATTTTTATATGCTGTTCTATAGGCCCATAATGCATCATCTAGTTTCTTGGACCAATTCTTTCTGGACCTATTAACAGTCTTTTGCAAAATTAATTTGAGTTCTCTATTACTCAATTCTACTTGACCACTAGACTGAGGGTGATAAGGAGATGCAATTCTATGATTAACATCATATTTAGCAAGCATTTTACGGAAAGCACCATGAATAAAATGTGAACCACCATCAGTCATTAAATATCTAGGGACTCCAAACCTTGGAAAGATAACTTCTTTAAGCATTTTAATAGAAGTGTTATGATCAGCACTACTAGTTGGAATAGCTTCTACCCACTTAGTAACGTAATCAACAGCAACTAAAATATGTGTATAACCATTAGAGGAAGGAAAAGGTCCCATATAGTCAAAGCCCCAAACATCAAATGGTTCAATAACAAGTGAATAATTCATAGGCATTTCTTGACGTCTACTAATATTACCAATTCTTTGACATTCATCACAAGATAAGACAAACTTACGGGCATCCTTGAAGAGAGTAGGCCAATAAAAACCAGATTGCAGTACCTTATGTGCAGTTCTATCTCCAGCATGGTGTCCTCCATAAGCTTCGGAGTGACACTTGCGTAGGATCTGTTCCTGTTCATGCTCAGGTACACAACGTCTAATAACACCATCTACTCCTTCTTTATAAAGATGTGGGTCATCCCAAAAGTAATGCCTCAAATCATAAAAGAACTTTTTCTTTTGCTGGTATGTGAAACTAGGTGGTATAAACTTAGCAACAATGTAATTAGCATAATCAGCATACCATGGAGCAGTATGAGAAGTATTTATGACATTTAATTGCTCATCAGGAAAGCTATCATCAATAGGTAGTGGGTCATCAAGCACATTTTCTAACCTAGACAAGTTGTCTGCAACGGGGTTCTCAGCTCCTTTTCTATCAACAATATGTAAATCAAATTCTTGTAGCAAGAGAACCCATCTAATAAGTCTAGGTTTAGCATCTTTCTTTTCCATAAGATATTTAATAGCAGCATGATCAGTGTGAATAGTTACTTTAGAATCAACAATATAAGGTCTAAACTTATCACAAGCAAATACAACTGCTAAGAATTCTTTTTCAGTAGTAGCATAATTTCTTTGAGCATTGTCTAGAGTTTTACTAGCATATTGAATAACATTTAGTTTCTTATCAACTCTTTGTCCTAGAACAGCACCTACAGCATAATCACTAGCATCACACATAATTTCAAAGGGTAAATTCCAATCAGGTGGCTGAACAATAGGTGCAGAGATCAATGCTTTCTTAAGTATTTCAAATGCTTCTACACAATCATCATCAAAGACAAATGGTATATCTTTTTGTAATAAATTAGTCAGAGGCCGAGAGATTTTTGAGAAGTCCTTAATGAACCTCCTATAAAAACCGGCATGACCAAGGAAACTTCTTATACCTTTGATGTCCTTGGGACATGGCATCTTTTCAATAGCATCAACCTTGGCTTTATCAACTTCAATACCTCTTTCAGAAACTTTATGCCCCAAGACAATACCTTCATTAACCATAAAGTGGCACTTTTCCCAATTCAAGACAAGATTAGTTTCTTCACATCTCTGCAAAACTCGATCAAGGTTGCTCAAGCAATCATCAAAAGAAGATCCATAGACGGAAAAGTCATCCATGAAAACCTCACAAATCTTTTCACAAAAGTCAGAGAATATAGCCATCATGCATCTTTGAAAGGTAGCAGGTGCATTACATAAACCAAAAGGCATACGTCTATAAGAAAAAGTACCAAAAGGGCATGTAAAAGTAGTCTTTGATTGATCTTTGGCTGACACAGGTATTTGAGAGAAACCAGAATAACCATCTAGAAAGCAAAAATGTGTATGTTTGGATAATCTTTCTAGCATTTGATCGATAAAAGGTAAGGGGTAATGATCCTTTTTAGTAGCCTTATTTAATTTGCGGAAATCAATTACCATCCTATAACCAGTAATAATTCTTTGAGGGATCAATTCATCTTTATCATTAGGAACAACAGTAATACCTCCCTTCTTAGGGACACAATGGACAAGACTTACCCACTTACTATCAGCAACGGGATAAATTATACCTGCCTCAAGGAGCTTTAGTATCTCCTTTCTTACCACTTCTTTCATTTTAGGATTCAGACGGCGTTGATGATCACGAACTGGTTTAGCATCTTCTTCCAAATTAATTTTATGTTGACATAGAGTGGGACTAATGCCCTTAAGATCATCAAGAGTATACCCAATAGCAGCACGGTGCTTCTTCAGAGTTTTCAATAATCTCTCTTCTTCATGTTCTGAAAGGTTAGCACTAATAATAACAGGTATATCTTTTTCTCATCAAGATAAGCATATTTAAGAGTATCAGGTAACGGTTTAAGCTCAAACACGGGATCACCCTTGGGTGGAGGAGGATCCCCTAGGATTTCAACAGGTAAATTGTTTTTCAGAATAGGTTCCTGTTTAAAGAATACTTCATCTAATTCCCTTCTTTCATTCATAAACATATCATTTTCATGGTCTAGCAAATATTGTTCTAAAGGATCACTAGGAGGTACGGCAATAGAAGCAAGACCAATAATTTCATCCTTACTAGGTAATTCTTCTTCACGGTGTTGTCTACTAAATTTAGAAAAATTAAATTCATGAGTCATATCATCTAAACCGACAGTAACAACATCCCTTTTGCAATCTATGGTAGCATTAACAGTATTTAAGAAGGGTCTACCAAATATAATGGGACAAAAACTATCTTGTGGGGAACCAAGAACAAGAAAATCAGCAGGATATTTAGTTTTCCCACACAAGACTTCAACATCTCTAACAATTCCCATTGGTGAAATAGTATCTCTATTAGCAAGTTTAATTGTGACATCAATATCTTCTAACTCAGCAGGTGCAATGTCATGCATAATTTCTTGTATAAGTCAATAGGTATTGCACTAGCACTAGCACCCATATCACATAAGCCATGATAACAATGATCTCCTATTTTAACAGAAATAACAGGCATGCCTACCACAGGTCTAGGTTTATCTGTATCACGGGGTTTAGCAATTCTAGCAGTTTCATTACAGAAATAAATAACATGCCCATCTATATTATCAGACAAGAGATCTTTAACAATAGCAATATTAGGTTCAACTTTAACTTGCTCAGGAGGTGTATATGTTTTAATATTGCTTTTACGAACCACAGTTGAAGCTTTAGCATGATCCTTTATCCTAACAGGGAAAGGTGGTTTCTCAACATAAGAAGTAGGAACAATAGGATCATTATAAGTAATAGTCTTTTCTTCAACTTTAATAGGTGCATCTACTTTTACTTCTATGGGAGGATGATATTTAAACCACTTCTCCTTGGGGAGATCAACATAAGCAGCAAAAGATTCACAGAAAGAAGCTACTATCTCAGAGTCAAGTCCATATTTAGTGCTAAATTTATGAAAAATATCGGTATCCATGAAAGATTTAACACAATCAAAACTAGGTGTCATACCTGACTCCTTACCATTGTCGAGGTTCCAATCTTCGGAGTTGCGTTTAATTCTTTCCAATAAATCCCATTTGAATTCAATAGTCTTCATCATAAAAGAGACAGCACAAGAAGTATCAAGCATGGTGCGATTGTTACCAGAAAGCCGAGCATAAATTTTTTGAATAATCATTTCTCTTGAGAGCTCATGATTGGGGCATGAATATAACATTGATTTAAGCCTCCCCCAAGCTTGAGCGATGCTTTCTCCTTCGCGAGGCCAAAAATTATATATATATAATTGCGATCACGATGAACAAGATGCATAGGATAAAACTTTTGATGAAATTCCAATTTCAATCGTTTGTAGTTCCAAGACTCCATATCATCACATAGCCTATACCATGTCGATGCATCTCCCCTCAAAGATAAAGGGAAGACCTTCTTCTTAACAACATCTCCGGGTACACCTGCAAGCTTAAATAATCCACAAACTTCATCCACATATATTAGATGCTCATCAGGATGTTTTGTTCCATCTCCTAAAAAAGGATTAGCTAGCAGTTTTTCTACCATACCCAAAGGAATTTCAAAGCAAGCATTTTCATTTTCAGTAGGTTCAGTAGGTTGAGGAGCAACTCTTTGCTCTACAGGATGGGGTGAGGTTACCCCGAACAAGCCCCTCAGAGGATTACTTTCCATAGTAACAAGTGACAGTAAATTTCAGCACACTATATAAATTTTTCCTTACCAAATTCCACCTACCAAAGGCGCTTCACTCCCCGGCAACGGCGCCAGAAAAGAGTCTTGATGACCCACAAGTATAGGGGATCTATCGTAGTCCTTTCGATAAGTAAGAGTGTCGAACCCAACGAGGAGCAGAAGGAAATGATAAGCGGTTTCCAGCAAGGTATTCTCTGCAAGTACTGAAATAAGTGGTAACAGATAGTTTTGTGATAGGATAATTTGTAACGAGCAACAAGTAACAAAAGTAAATAAGGTGCAGCAAGGTGGCCCAATCCTTTTGTAGCAAAGGACAAGCCTGGACAAACTCTTATATGATGTAAAGCGCTCCCGAGGACACATGGGAATATCGTCAAGCTAGTTTTCATCACGCTCATATGATTCGCGTTCGGTACTTTGATAATTTGGTATGTGGGTGGACCGGTGCTTGGGTGCTGCCCTTACTTGGACAAGCATCCCACTTATGATTAACCTCTATTGCAAGCATCTACAAATACAACAAAAGTATTAAGGTAAACCTAACCATAGCATGAAACATATGGATCCAAATCAGCCCCTTACGAAGCAACGCATAAACTAGGGTTTAAGCTTCTGTCACTCTAGCAACCCATCATCTACTTATTACTTCTCAATGCCTTCCTCTAGGCCCAAATAATGGTGAAGTGTCATGTAGTCGATGTTCACATAACACCACTAGAGGAGAGACAACATGCATCTCATCAAAATATCGAACGAATACCAAATTCACATGACTACTAATAGCAAGACTTCTCCCATGTCCTCAGGAACAAAAGTAACTACTCACAAAGCATAAACATGTTCATAATCAGAGGGGTATTAATGTGCATATAGGATCTGAACATATGATCTTCCACCAATTAAACCAACTAGCATCAACTACAAGGAGTAATTAACACTACTAGCAACCTACTAGCACCAATCCTGGACTTGGAGACAAGAATTGGATACAAGAGATGAACTAGGGTTTTGAGATGAGATGGTGCTGATGAAGATGTTGATGAAGATTGCCCTCTCCCGATGAGAGGAGCGTTGGTGATGACGACGGCGGTGATTTCCCCCTCCGGGAGGGAAGTTTCCCTGGCAGAACAGCCCCGCTAGAACCCTAGATTGGCTCTGCCAAGGTTCCGCCTCGTGGCAGCGGAGTTTCGTCCGAGAAGATGGCTTATGATTATTTTCCCATCGAAAGAGTCCATATAGCAGAAGATGGTCACCGGAGGGCCACCAGGGGGGCCACGAGGTAGGGGGCACGCCCCCTCCCTCGTGGGCAGGGTGTGGCCCCCTGGTGAAGTTCTTGCGCTCAATGTTTTTTTATATATTTGGAAAACATCATCCGTGAAGTTTCAGGACTTTTGGAGCTGTGCAAAATAGGTCTCTAATATTTGCTCCTTTTCCAGCCAGAATCCCAACTGCCGGCATTCTCCCTCTTTATGTAAACCTTGTAAAATAAGAGAGAATATGCATAAGTATTGTGACATAATGTGTAATAACAGCCCATAATGCAATAAATATTGATATAAAAGCATGATGCAAAATGGACGTATCATTTAGCATTGAGGCATGGCTGGGCCGGCACCCCAGAGGTGGTGCCTGGTCTGCCCTGGTCGCAATGACCCGGATTGCAATGAGCGATGGGCCCAGACCCCGGAGTGCTTTGGATATAGACTGTCGGGGACCTCTCTTCTGAGCCTAGGTAGGGCTACGGCGTGTTGATCATCCGAGGCCAGACATTGACCCAGAAAAGTGTGTCTGGCCATAGTAATCAAGCTTGTTGGAAAACGTGGTGCACCCCTGCAGGGGAAGATTATCTATTAATAGTTGCGCCACGGTAACAGACGTTCAGACTTATATCCTGACCTTTTACAACTAGAAATGGATACTTGAGGTATGTGGCCCCAGGATTGCTTTCTCGCAGGGAGTCGAGGAAGGATCTCTGGGCATTAATACTACAACATGCTTGTTAATTATAAACTGATATTCTTTACTCTTCTACATGCTGCAAGATGCTAGTCTTCGATAGGCTAGGCCTTCCCCTCTATTCTGGCATTCTGCAGTTCAGTCCACAGATACAATCCTTCCATTTGATACAAATGCATACTTAGTATAGATCTGATGCTTGCAAGTACTTTGGATGAGTACTCACGGTTGCTTTGCTACCCCTTTTCCCCCTTCTTTCTTCTTTCCAGTTGTTGCAACCAGATGGTGGATCCCTGGAGCCAGATGCCACCGCCGACGGATACTACTACATGGAGGCCGTCAAAGACCAGGAGTAGTTAGGAGGTCCAAAGCAGGAGGCCTTGCCTCTTCGGTCGTTGCTGCTTTTGTGTTTGCCTTCTTAAGGAAAAACTTGTTTAACTTATGTCTGTACTCAGATATTGTTGCTTCCACGGACGCTTGTGTATCGAGCTTGTATTAGAGCCCTCGAGGCCCCTTGCTTGTAATATGCAGCTTGTATTATTTAATTTTGTGTCTAGAGTTGTGTTGTGATATCTTCCCGTGAGTCCCTGATCTTGATCGTACACATTTGCGTGTATGATTGAATCAGGGGCGTCAAACACAGGGTCATTTCGGACATATCATGTTGAGTTGCCTCCTGGCTATAAATAGCCCGCCCCCACACCATAAATTGGTGGCTGCTCATAGTTAGTCCACGGCTTTTGTCGTTTGAGAGCAACCCACCTCCGAAGCCTTTGAGAGAGAATCCTTGCGAGGACAAAGCCCAAAACACCCAGAGCCCAAAGAGTGTTTGCATCACTGAAGTCTTTCTCTCAACACGATCTGAATACTCATTACACTTGGAGACTGTGATCATCCAGTCAGTTAGGCGTCGTGTTATGAAGATCCAAGAATCATTGTGGATCGCTGGTGAACAAAGTCTGTGCAGGTTTGGAAGTCTACCTTGAAGAATAAGGTGAAGACGCGGTCTTCTGAGTTCAATCTCAGCCTCCCTAACCAGATGCATAGTTGTCACATCGACCGGTCTATGAAATCCTTGTCTTCATCAAGCTACTGGTTCTATCACTTCACCCTTTACTTATTGTTTAGATTTTTGAAGTCATTGCTTGTTTGTCCTATCTGACTTCACTGTGTGAAGATATTCTCTCTGATTGCATATTTTGCTTCACACCGTCTTCCTATTCCGATCTATTCTACCTAGCAGCTATTTGTCTTCGTGCTGTCCTTATAATGTTTCTTTGACTATGGCTTGTCTAGCATAGTTTATCTTCTGCTGCATACTCTGTAGGTGTTATTTGCTTGCTTTTCTTTGAAGACATTTCATGTCTTGAAGACTTTCATAAAAACGCCTATTCACCCCCCTCTAGTCGATAACTGGCACTTTCAAACTGTTAATCTTTTTGTTGAGATGGATGGGAAGGATGCATATCAATGCGTAAATCATAGAAGATGATAGTTTCAAATGGCGCTTGAAGGAATCTACAGGGAGTCTCACACAGATAAAAAGGTGGAAACATGGAAGTTACTCAGAACCCTTCATCATGAAGCAAAGTTGCCATGGGTCTACATAGGTGACTTTTCATGAAATTTTATATAAGTTTGAAAAACAGGGGGGTGTTGAGTGAGAAAGTAGGCATGCAACCTTTTAGAGATGTACTTTCTTTTGTTATCTAATCTATAAAGACCTCGGTTCCGAGGGTGACGTCTTCACCTGGCGTGGCAATAATCATCATGTTTCTGGTTATATTTGTAATTGTCTAGATCAAGCTATGGCTAATTGAATATGGTGTAGTCGTTTTCCTTTCTATCAGGTTGTCAATGCTTGCCCAAAAATGTCGAACTACTTACATGTTATTTTGTAGTAGACTCATCCTACTAGAATAAGAGTACAAAGGAAAGGTCATGTTGGGAAACAATTTCGAGCCCAATGGCTCCTGGAGGAGGATTGTGATGCCGTAGTGGCGAATGCATGAGAATTAGCTAAAGCAAGATGGAATAGTGCATTGTTGGAGTGTTTGAGAGAAGTAAATAATGCTACTGAGGACAATAACATAACCACAAGCAACTCAAACCAACCATAGCAATTCACCAATTAACCCATAGGACAACAATAATCTACCCAGACACAAAGAAGATGCAAGACATCATCATAATAATACTCAATAGCATCCGACACCATGATCAAGCAGGGGATTATACCGGGTTGCGGGAGAGTGGACCACTAAAAATATGTGAGGAGATGGAGATGTCGGTGAAGATGACAACATTGATGAAGATGATCTCACGATGATGGTTCCCCGGGCGGCACTCGGGCACCACTGGGAGAGAGGGAGATATAGCCCCCCTCCGATTTCTTCCTCCATGTCCCCCCTAGATGGGGGAGAGGTTCTATGACACCCTGACTTAATCGTGCACGAACCATACACGCAAATGTGCACGATCAAGATCAGAGACTCACGGGAAGATATCACAACACAACTCTAGACACAAATTAAAATCATACAAGCTTTATATTACAAGTCAGGGGCCTCGAGGGCTTGAATACAAACAAGTCAGTGGAAGCAACAATATCTGAGTACATACATAAGTTAAACAAGTCTGCCTTAAGAAGGCTAGCAAAAAGAACAACAACGATCGAAAAGGCAAGGCCTCCTGCCTGGGAGCCTCCTATCTACTCCTGGTCATCAACGACCTCCACATAGTAGTAGATTCCGTTGGGGTAGTAGTAGTCGTCGACGGGGTCAGCTAGCTCCTGGGCTCCGTCATCTGATCACAGCAATCAGGTAGAAGGGAAAAGAGGTAGAAAAGTTGTTGTAGGGTGGAGATCTTTCATGAATTTGAGGGGAGGTCCATGAAGAACATGAAGAACAAGATGGGAAATCACAAGAGGAACACTCAAGAACAAGTCCAATCACACGTCTGCTAGACCAACAAACACACAAGATCCCCAAGGTAGATGAACAATCAAAGGGAAATAGGATACATGATAGAGTTCATCACAAATCCTATGAAGGAGATGAGGTCTTGATGATCTAGATAGATCCTTCCCTCAAGGGGGTCTTGAATCCCTAAGGATCTTCTCCAATGGAGGTCTTGAACTCCAATTGAGTCTTCTCTCTCTCTCTCTCTCAAGAGGAATCCCACAAGGGGAGATACATGAGCTAAGCTCTAATTCTAGATCTATTCTTAGCTATCCCTAAAATGGAGGATAAGGAGGGATATATATAGGTCCAAGGCAAGGAAGGGGTAAGTGAGGGCGAAAGGGTAAAGTTACATGGGCCTTGCCCAAATCCTGCTCATAGATGCACTACCGGACAGTCCGATGGAAAAAGAAACTTGTGGGCGTCCAGAAATTGTACTACCGGACTATCCGCTTGGGGGACCAGACTGTCCGGTAGTGCAATTTCTGCACAGACCAAAACTGTTCTCTGGATGGACCAGATAGTCCGTTGGGCGACCGGACAGTCTGGTAGTGCAAATTTTGCACCGTTTTATTTGTTGCACCGTCTTCTTCCATCGTCGCTTCCAACCTTCCCTCGTACGGTGTAGGCGTACACTTGCGCTTGCACTCCTCGTCATTCGTGGTGCACCAATGATACCTTATGCATGCACACAAGAGGAGTGTCAAGTAGTATACCATCGTCGAAAGGGTCAAGTGAACACGTGTAAAGGCGATGATTCACCTTTGTGTATGTGAAGTAGATGTCGCACGTGTCACTCGCCAAACAGACTCTTGACATGGTGATACGTCCATTTTGCATCATGTTTTCCTACTGTTATTTATAATGTTTTTATTCATAACAATGCTTTATGGGGTTTTTCTAATGCCTTATCTCTCATAATATGCAAGGTTTGCATAAAGAGGGGGAATGCCGGCAGTTAGAATTCTGGACCTGAAAAAGCTACGTCAGAGTTACCTATTCTGCACAACTTCAAATGAGCTGAAAATTTACAGATAATTATTTTGGAATATATGAAAAATACTGGAGCAAATAACTACCGGAGGGGGGTCACCTGGTGACCACGATACACCAGGGCACACCAGGCCCCCAGACGCGCCATGGTGGGTTGTGGTCAGCCCAGCCCACCTCCGGTGCGCATATTCTGGTATATAAGTCATTTGACCTAGAAAAATAAAACAAGGAGAGGAATTTCAGGATGGAGCGCCGCCGTCTCGAGGCGGAACTCGCGTAGGAGCACTTTTGCCCTCCGGTGGAGGGATTCCGCCAGGGGAACTTCCCTCTCGGAGGGGGAAATCGAAGCCGTCGTCATCACAAACAACCCTCTCATCTTTTGGAGGCCAATCTCCATCAACATCTTCAACAACACCATCTCCTCTCAAACCCTAGTTCATCTCTTGTGTTCAATCTTTGTACCGGAACCTGTGATTCGTACCTATGGGTGACTAGTAGTGTTGATTACACATTGTAGTTCATTACTATATGGTTTATTTGGTGGAAGATCATATGTTCAGATCCATTATGTTATTTAATACCCCTCTGATCTTGAGCATGATTATTATTTGTGAGTATTTTACTTTTGTTCTTGAGGTCACGGGAGAAATCATGTTGCAAGTAATCATGTGAACTTGATATGTGTTCAATATTTTGATGATATGTATGTTGTGATTCCTTTAATGGTTTCATGTGAACGTCGACTACATGGTACTTAAACATCTTTGGGTCTAAGTGAGTGCATTGTGGAGTAGTTATTAGATGATGGGTTGCTAGAGTGATAGAAGCTTAAACCCTAGTTTATGCGCTATTTCGTAAGGGACCGAGTTGGATCAAATGTTTAATGCTATGGTTATATTTTATCTTAATAATTTTCTCGTAGTTGAGGATGCTTGCGAGGGGGTTAATCATAAGTGGGATGTTTGTTCAAGTAAGAACATCACCCAAGCACCAATACACCCACATATCAAATTATCAAAGTAGTGAACGCGAACCAAACCAACATGATGGAAGTGACTAGATGAAATTCCCGTGTACCCCCAAGAACGCTTTGCTTATTATAAGAGACCGTTTTGGCCTATCCTTTGCCACAAAAGGATCAGGCTACCTTGCTGCACTTTTATTTACCATTACCGTTACTTGTCCGTTACAAATTATCTTGCTATCAAAATACTTGTTACCGACTATTTCAGTGCCTGTAGAAAAATACCTTGCTGAAAACCACTTGTCATTTCCTTTTGCTCCTCATTGGGTTCGACACTCTTACTCATTAAAAGGACAATGATTCATCACCTACACTTGTCCGTCATCAAGACTCTTTTCTGGCGCCGTTGCCGGGGAGTGAAGTGCTTTTGGTAAGGAAAAATTTATACTATGTGCTGAAATTTATTGTCACTTGCTACTATGGAAAACTATCCTTTGAGGGGTTTGTTCGAGGTATCTTCACCTCGACCGGAAGCACAATTAGTTGCCCCTCAACCTACTGCACCTACTGAAAATATGTCGTATGAAATTCCTTCGGGTATGATAGAACAACTGCTAGCTAATCCTTATGCAGGAGATGGAACTGAACATCTTGATATGCACTTGATATATGTGGATGAAATTTGTGGATTATTTAAGCTTGCAGGTTTACCTATAGATGAAGCTAATTAGAAGGTTTTACCTTTATCATTGAAGGTAAAATCATTGACGTGGTATAGGCTATGTGATGACATTGGATCTTGGAACTGGAATCGATTGAAATTGGAATTTCACCAAAAAATTTATCCTATGCATCTAGTTCATCGTGATCGGAATTATATATATAAGTTTTGGCCTTGTGAAGGAGGAAGTATCGCTTTATCTTGGGGGAGGCTTAAGTCAATGTTATATTCATGCCCCAATCATGAGCTTTTGAGAGAAATCATTATTCAGAAGTTTTATGCTCGGCTTTCTCGTGATGATCAATCCATGCTCGATACTTCTTGTACTGGTTGTTTTATGAAGAAGACTATTGAATTCAGATGAGATCTTTTAGAAATAATTAAATGCAACTCTGAATATTGGGAACTCGGCGAAGGTAAAGAGTCAAGTATTGAGCTTGAGTTTCATTGTGTTAAATCTTTTATGAATACAGATGCTTTTCACAAGTTTAGCACTAAATATGGACTTGACTCTGAGATAGTAGCCTCCTTTGTGAATCATTTGCTACTCATGCTGATCTCCTTAAGGAGAAGTGGTTTAAATTCCATACCCTATTAAAGAAGAAATTAAAGAATCGGTTAAAGCTAAATATGAAACTATTATTTACAATGTTGATCCAGTTGTGCCCACGACTTATATTGAAAAACCACCTTTCCCTGTTAGGATAAAGGAACATGCTAAGGTTTCAACCGTGGTTCGCCTAAGTAATATTAAAGCACCTAAACCCTCTAAGCAAATTTAAGTAGAACCTAGTGTTGCTATGGTTAAAGATATCTTGGTAGAAAAATATTCATGGGCATGTTATTTATTTCTGTGATGAAGCTGCTAGAATTGCCAAACCCGATGAAAAAGACAAACATAGACCTCTCATTGGCATGCCTGTTGTCACAACCCTAGAATTGTTTGCAGATAGTTGCATCAGTGAGCATCATGCATCCTATTATTTTCAAGAAACTTGAAATGAGGAAATTGAAAGCCTCAGAAATCATTTTAAAAGAAGGGCAAGAACCCTTTAAATTGCATTCATTGTTTCCAAAATGACTTTATAAATGTTTGATAATTTTGGCAAGGCTTTGAGACCAAACCAAAAATAGTGAACATTTTTGAAGGACTTATTTTGGGACTTTGAAATTAAATCAATAAGTATTTGAGTTTTGGATTATATTCATTTTTTATAGAATATAATTCAAAAGGCCCTGGAATTATTTATGTGCCTCTCGAGAAGTCCATAATGGCAACATAAAAATATTCAGAAGGTTTTGCCCTGTTTGGAATTTATTTCGAATTTTGAATCAGTGGCAAAATGAATAATTAAAAACAAAACAAAACAGAAATAAAACAGAATAGAAACGTACCTGGCCTTACCTGCAGCCCAACTAGGCAAAGCTGGCCCGGCCCACTGGCCGTCCCAGTCACCACCAACCTCTCGCCAGAAGGACGAGAGGTGCGTGGCCGCCGCGTGCCGGCATGCACCCGAGCCACCTCCTGCTTTAGCCGATGCTGGGGGCTGTCTGGAGACGCCACGCATACACCTTTACATCTTTGGTCTGACCAATACTATCACATTGTTCACATAATGGTGGAAGTCCAGTGATATGGAAATTCCGATGAGTTGCTGTTGAGCCCATCAGCAGCATTTTGTCTCCTCCATGATTTGTGTTGAACATCCAGCTAGTGTTGGAAACTTGTGTAAGCATTTTCTTCATGCCCCATTCATGAAATATATGTTTGGATGAAAGAAGTGACTTCCTTTCATTCACGTGCATTTGATGTGAGTTGCCGCCAGGAATTCGAGAAAGTTTGTTTTGCTTGCTTTGGTACCATCCCAAGTCAGTCATGCATGTGCGAAGTATGCTATGGTTTGACAGGCTCGCTACCTCCATTCTATATGTGTTCCCTAGCACACCAAGCCACTGATTGACTTGTTCAAGGAGAAGAAGTTCCTTCTTAAGAGCATTCCTTATGCAAGGACTTTGATATCCTCGATGATGGCTCCCCACCTAAACTTGGTAGTGTTTTATTATAAGACTACTACGTGGTCATGCTTGTCTGGGATAGCGTGTTTACATGTGTGTAGTACAACCCGCTCATGTTTTGGAGCTTGCTATCGTAGTTCATTTCCTGAGAATCTTGCAACGTCATCTCATCGATTTGTGTTGCAACTCTTCTTTTCAGACACGTGAGTCTGAAGTATCCTGTTTCTAACCAGATCTGAATCTCAGGCAGATATGATGGTTGGAACACTCCCAACATTTGCATTTTGTTCCCAGCTTGCACCGCCATTGTGCCAATTCCCATGAGCTGCCCTCTCAGTAATTGTTGTTTAGGATCATTTTCAAAAGTGTTCCTATCATGGGTCCCATCCATTTCCGATGATAAGCAAAAATCATCCATTGCATTGTCTTCAACAAGGTAGTCCACATCATCCATACTAGTCAGGGTATGTCATTCTTTCGAACTCCTTCAAACGATTGCTCGAGATTTTCCCTAGGCTGGTATAGAGAATTTTATTGATCTCTGGATCAAAAGTAATTCTTTTTGCCACTTAAGGGATAATTCTATGAGTCATCCTTCTCTAGGGTGTCTCGTTATGGTATCAGGGCAACTCAAATCCTTGCTACGTTGACAACCGTTCACCACCCTCTTAGGTGTGGAATTGTTGTCTACCTAGTAAACCCTCATCATCTGTTCCACTCCACCCCTCTAGATGTGTACTTCGTGTCTCAGCTCGAGAGATGTTTCAATGTCTCAGTCCGTGAGTTGATCCTGAGTTGTTCGATCTTCGATATGATCGATCCTTCTAGAGTTTTCTCTTTCCTCCCATTGTCATGTTAGTTGGAGTTCTCGGGGCAAGACATCGAGACAATGGTGGTGATCGAATCAACGTTCTTATGAAGTGCCACCTGGATCAGGAAGATCATGTTAGTTTGCATTCCCCCTTCTTTCTCCCTACGCTTGAATCTCAGGATGAGATTCTTGTTTAGTGGGGGTGAGTTGTCACAGCCCTAGAATTGTTTGCAGATAGTTGCATCAGTGAGCATCATGCATCCTGTTATTTTCAAGAAACTTGAAATGAGGAAATTGAAAGCCTCAGAAATCATTTTAAAAGAAGGGAAAGAACCCTTTAAATTGCATTCATTGTTTCCAAAATGACTTTATAAATGTTTGATAATTTTGGCAAGGCTTTGAGACCAACCAAAAATAGTGAACATTTTTGAAGGAATTATTTTGGGACTTTGAAATTAAATCAATAAGTATTTGAGTTTTGGATTATATTCATTTTTTATAGAATATAATTCAAAAGGCCCTGGAATTATTTATGTGCCTCTGGAAAAGTCCATAATGGCAACATAAAAATATTTAGAAGGTTTTGCCCTGTTTTGAATTTATTTTGAATTTTGAATCAGTGGCAAAATGAGTAAATAAAAACAAAACAAAACAGAAATAAAACATAACAGAAACGTACCTGGCCTTACCTGCAGCCCAACTAGGAAAAGCTGGCCTGGCCCACTGGCCGTCCCAGTCACCACCAACCTCTCACCAGAAGGACGAGAGGTGCGTGGCCGCCGCGCGCCGGCACGCGCCCGAGCCACCTCCTGCTTTCGCCGACGCTGGGGGCTGTCTGGAGACGCCACGCAACCCGCCCGACCCCTCTAGCCTGTCCACTCCTCCTCCCCCTCCTCTGTCTCTCTCGCACGCAACCACCGAACGCCATCGCTGCCGTGCTCACTGCCACCGCGGCCATAGCCATCCCCGAACCTCTCCGACACAACCCCGAGCTCCGAAACGACGTCTTCGTCCTCCCCGCCGAGCCACACGACACCGGATGCCCTGGAGGCCCCTCATCGACGTCATCCTCGTCCTCTGCACCGACGGCCCCCGTCGACTGATTCGTCGTCACCAAGCCGTCCCCGAGCACGCTGGGATCACCGATGACCTCGCTGTGAGCTCCACTCCGTTTCCCCTCCTTCATTTTTCTTGCTCCCGTGCCGTAGCACCATCGCCCACGTGCCCGAGCACCGCCGTAAGCCATGGCCGCCTAGCTTCCTTGACCCAAGCCCCTCTGCTCGAACCCGTGGCACCAGCGTGCTTCTGGTGGCCTGCGGATGCCACCTAGCCCATCAGCTCCTCCCCTAGCGCATCACAGCCCCGAACCCATCTACTCCTGAACTCCGGCCGCCGCCTCGCTCGCCACCGCCGACGCCACAGCTCACCCCGGCTCCTCTTGCTTGCTCCTTTGGATGCGCACGAACCTGAGGAACCCATAGGAGCTAACGGCGAGGCAAATGGTTGCCCATAGCTTGATCCAGATGAGGATCCGTTGTCGGATGTGCTCGCCGGCGTTCAACTCTGGTGAGATGACGTGGCGTCATTAGCTTGAGCTAATTACTGCGTTAATCTCGCCCTGTGCCACTAACAGATGGGCCCACACCCTAATTAACCACGGGGTAAACCCCTGTTTAGATTTAACCTAACTAGAGTGGCCCACGCGTCAGCTTTGACCATGCTGACGTGGCCGTTGACTAGGCCCACAAGTTAGCGACCCTAGCTAGTACTGTGACACTGACCAGTGGGACCCACAGGTCAGGTTTGACCCAGACCAGCCCGAGTTGACCTGCTGATGTCAGCATGACCTGATGCTGACGCAGTAATACATTTTCTGGATTTATTAATAATCAGGAAATTCCAGAAAATGTTCAAAACTTCTAAAAATCATAGAAAATAATCTATAACTCAGATTGAAATAAATTATATATGAAAAATGATCAGAAAAATCCAATCTATCCATGTGTACTAGTTTCATGCATGTTTAAACAAGTTAACTTGCTGTTTAGTGCAAAACATGATAAAGCACTATTTAAGATCACAAATAAGTTTGAACTTTGAATCTTTGGTTCAAAATAGCTCAAACCCATCTGTTTGTAGTTGCATTAGCCCAACACACTCATTTTACCATGTCATGATCATACATCATAATGTGCATTGCATTGATTGTGTTTCTTTCTCTGTTGCTGGTGGTTGTCCCCTCTCGATAGACGTGTTCCGACGATGAGTTCGATGACACCGATGAAGAGCTATATTATCTTCAGAAGTGCTAGGCAAGCAAAACCCCCTTGTTCATTACGATACAATCCCACTCTCTCGCTCCTGCTCTCTTTTACTCCATTAGGACAACAACGATTCATCTATTACTTGCTGCGGTAGTTGAACCCCTTGTCCTCTGCATGACCTGTCATTGCCACAGTAAATACATGAAACCCACTAGCATGAGTAGTAGTTGTTTGAGCCCTGATGTGCCTACTCATTCATGCTTGTTTTTCATGCCTGCTACTGCTTAGAGTTGAGTCAGGTCTGATTCATCGGGGATGAATTGGAATGGCGATGAACATGTCCTACTGTGTGTGAGCTAAGGGTGTGAACACGATTTGGTAAAGGTAGCGGTGAGAGGCCATGTAGGAGTACATGGTGGGTTGTCTCATTGAAACCGTCCTCAGGAACTGAGTTCTGTGTTTGTGATCCATGAACAACAACTACCACTCATTGGGATCCTTAATTGACCCTCTCGACTTATTAACTGCCCTAGTCCTCTGTCCAAGAGTTGCAACTAGTTTCTGGTGTTTATAGGATATGTGTTGGCGGCCGTGCGTAGCGCTGACCCTAGGGGTGGGCTATGATGCGGTAGATACACCATGGCACAGTGTACCGGGCGCCCATTTGGTGTCTCGGGAACCCTGCACACATCGTTTTGGGCTGTGAGCGAAACTCCGTCCGGATCTCCTCGCAGATGGAACCTGAATAGGTGATAAACCTGGACTAGAGACTTGTGTGGTTAGTCAGGTCATGGCCGACACCCTCGCCAGGCTTCCGCTTGAAGGTTGCCGAGATACATGACGTGTATATGGTGATAAGTGGTGAGAGCGTGTGTGAAGAAGTACACCCCTGCAGGGTTATCATTATCTATTCGAATAGCCAGATTTCTTGGATATGGAAACTTGGACCCCTTGCATAGTTCATAGACAAGTGAAAGTGGATACTCTAAAATGCGCAAGATAAGCGTGAGTGCTATGGATGGCGTTGTTGTAGGGAGACGGGAGAGGATTCGTAGTGGTGTATTGATATGGTGAATATGTGGACTCGTGTGCGCCACCTCAAAAGAGTTGCTTGCAGTCGTAGTTCAGGTTAGCCACTGAGTCAAAGCTGGCTTGTTGCAGTTAAACTCCACCACCCCCTTTATTGATACCGATGCATATGTAGATAGTTCTGATGTAAGTATTGCTGGGTACATTTGTACTCACGTTGGCCTATGTTATGTTTTGCAGAGAGACGTCAGTCTCGCTAGTAGTTCCGTGTGGACTTCGACGTTTAGCATGATACCTCAGCTACGATCTTGTGCCCTCGGCAGGATCTAGTAGATAGTTAGGCTTCTCAGCCTTCTTGATTTGTAGTTGTCTGTACCCAGACAAGTTAAGCTTCCGCATGTGCTCGTTGCTTGTATGCTCTGTATGTTGGGGTCATGAGACCCATGTTTGTAATACTTGGCTCCTCGGAGCCTAATGAATAAATACATGAGTCGTAGAGTTATGTTGTGATGCCATGTTGTATTTACACATATCGAGCATATTGTGTGTATGATTGAAATGCTTGGTATGTGTTGGATCCAACAATCTAGTTGTTTATCCTTGGCAGCCTCTCTTATGGGGAAATGTAGCCTAGTGCTTCCATGAGCCATATTAGTCCGCTACAGCCCGGTTCACTGGAGTCCTGTTAGCCCAGCACTACTGCTCAGGACACCTGACTGGCCGGCATGTGTTTCACTTCGTTCCTGTGTTTGTCCCTTCGGGGAAATGTCACGCGGTGACATCCGGAGTCCTGCCTAGCCTGCTACAGCCCGGGTTCCCGGAGTCCTGTTAGCCTAGTGCTACAGCCCGGATTCACACGCTGCTGACCGACATGCTCGATGTGATTGATGTATGCCTGTCCCCATAGGTTAGTGCCACTTTGGGTTCATGACTAGCCATGTCGGCCCGGGTTCTCTGTCATATGGATGCTAGTGACACTATCATATTCGTGAGCCAAAAGGCGCAAACGGTCCCGGGCCATGGTAAGGCGACACCCGTGGGAATACCGTGCGTGAGGCCGCAAAGTGATATGAGGTGTTACCAGCTAGATCGATGTGACTTGGAATCGGGGTCCTGACACCTGTTGTCTTAGTTAAAATGGGAGATCATTTTCCTTATACCAAGAAATTATGAATGATATAGCACCCGCTAAAATAGACGACATAGATGTTACTATTAAACTCGCTAATAGAGACACCATCACACCACTTGGGATTATTAGAGATGTTGAAGTCTTGTGTGGTAAATAAAATACCCTACTGATTTTCTAGTTCTTGGTTCCCCACAAGATGACTTTTGTCCCACTATCTTTGGTAGACCTTTCTTAAACATCGTTAACGCTAAAATAAATTGTGAGAAACAAACTATCGGTGTCTCATGAGTTTAATTTCTCTAAGTTTAGTAGACAACCTCATAAGAAAGAATTACCTAGTAAGGATGAAATAATTGGTCTTGCTTCTATTGCTATGCCTCCTACAGATCCATTAGAATAATATTTGCTAGACCATGAAGATGATATGCACTTGCGTGAAAGAAATGAAATAGATAAAATATTCTCTGAACAACAACCTATGCTTAAACACAATTTGCCTATTAAAACTATAGGAGGTCCTCCTCCACCTAAAGGTGATCCTGTGTTTGAATTAAAGGAATTGCCAAACACTTTGAAGTCTGCTTATCTTGATGAGAAAAAGATATATCCTATTATTATTAGTGCTAAGCTTTTAGAACACGAAGAAGAAAGATTATTGAAAATTCCTAAGAAGCACTGTGCTGCTATTGGATATACTCTTGATGATCTTAACGGCATTAGTCCCACTCTATGTCGGCACAAGATTAATATGGAACCTGATGCTAAACCCTTTGTTGATCACCAACAATGTTTGAATCCTAAGATGAAAGAAGTGGTAAGAATTGAAGTACTAAAGCTTCTGGAAGCAGGTATAATCTATCCCATAGTTTATAGTAGATGGGTAAGCCCTGTTCATTGTGTCCCTAAGAAGGGAGGTATTACCATTGTTCCTAATGATAAAAATGAACTTATTCCACAAAGAATTGTCACTAGCTACATAATGGTATTTGACTTTAGAAAATTAAATAATGCTACTAGAAAAGATCATTATCCTCCTCCTTTTATCGATTGAATGTTAGAAAGATTATCAAAGCACACACACTTTTGTTTTCTTGATGGATATTCTGGTTTTTCTCAAATACCTGTTTCACAACCCGATCAAGATAAAACCACTTTTACTTGTCCTTTTGGAGCTTAAGCTTATAGATGTATGCCTTTTGGTTTATGCAATCCACCTGCTACCTTTCAAAGATGTATGAATGCTACATTATCTGATTTTGGTGAAAATATTGTTGAGGTTTTCATGGATGATTTTTCCGTTTATGGAACTTGTTTTGATGATTTCTTAAGCAAGCTTGATCGAGTTTTACAGAGATGTGAACAAACTAATCTTGTCTTGAATTGGGAGAAGTGCAACTTTATGGTTAATGAGGGTATTGTCTTGGGGCATAAAATTTCTGAACGAGGTATTGAAGTGGATAAAGCTAAAGTTGATGCAACTGAGAAAATGCCATGTCCTAAAGATATCAAAGGTATTCGTAGTTTTTTTAGTCATGCTGGTTTCTATAGGAGGTTTATTAAAGACTTCTCTAAAATTTCTAGGCCTCTTACAAATCTTTTACAAAAGGATGTTCCATTTGTTTTTGATGATGATTGTGTAGAAGCCTTTAAAACACTTAAGAAAGCCTTAACTTTTGCACCTATTATTCAACCACCTGATTGGAACTTGCGTTTTTAAATTATGTGTGATGCTAGTGATTATGCTGTTGGGGTTGTTCTAGGACAAAGAGTTGATAATAAATTAAATGTTATTCATTATGCTAGCAAAACTCTAGATAGTGCCCAAAGAAATTATGCTACTACTGAAAAGGAATTTTTAGCAGTTGTGTTTGCTTGTGACGAATTCAGATCTTACATTGTTGATTCCAAAGTGATTGTTCACACTGATCATGCTTCTATAAAATATCTTATAGAAAAGAAAGATGCTAAACCTAGACTCATTAGGTGGGTTCTCTTACTAAAAGAATTTGATTTACATATCACTGATAGGAAAGGAGTTGAGAACCCCGTAGCTGATAACTTGTCTAGGTTAGAAAATATTCTTGATGACCCACTACCTATTGATGATAGCTTTCCTGATGAACAACTAGCTGCAATAAATGTTTCTCATAATACTCCTTGGTATGCTGACTATGCTAATTATATTTTTGCTAAATTTATACCACCTAGTTTCACATACCAACAAAAGAAAAAGAATTCTTCTATGATTTAAGACATTACTTTTGGGATAACCCACACCTTTATAAAGGAGTAGATGGTATTATTAGACATTGTGTACCTGAGCATGGATAGGAACAAATTCGACGGAAATATCAGTTCGAAGCTTATGGAGGATATCATGCGGGAGACAGAGCTACTCACAAGGTATTGCAATGTGGTTTTTATTGGCCTACTCTCTTCAAGGATGCACGTAAGTTTGTTTTATCTTGTGATGAATGTCAAAGGATAGGTAATATTGGTAAGCGTTAGGAAATACCTAAGAATTATTCACTTGTTGTTGAACCATTTGATGTTTGGGGTTTTGATTACATGGGACCTTTTCCTTCCTCTAATGGGTATACTCATATGTTGGTTGCTGTTGATTATGTTACTAAGTGGGTAGAAGCTATTCCAACTAGTAGTGCTTATCATAACACTTCCATTAAAATGCTTAAAGAAGTAATTTTACCAAGGTTAGGAGTCCCTAGATATTTAATGACTAATGGTGGTTCACACTTTATTCATGGTGCTTTTCGTAAGATGCTTGCTAAGTATGATGTTAACCATAGAATTGCTTCACCTTATCATCATCCATCTAGTGGTCAAGTTGAACTTAACAATAGATAAATAAAATTAATTTAAAAAAATGTTAATAGGTCCCAAAAGAATTGGTCTAAGAAATTAGATGATGCACTTCGGGCCTACAGAACACATTATAAAAATCCTATGGGTATGTCTCCCTATAAAATGGTTTATGGTAAAGCTTGTCATTTGCCTCTTGAGTATAACATAAAGCATATTTGGAAATTTCAAACTTGCCAGTGAAAAGAGGTTATTTGATATTAGATCACTTGATGAATGGAGAACCCAAGCTTATGAGAATGCCAAACTATTTAAAGAAAAAGTTAAGAGGTGGCATGACAAAAGAATCCAAAAGCGGGAATTCAAAGTTGGTGAACATGTTCTTTTGTACAATTCTCTTTTTAGATTTTTTGTAGGAAAACTTATTTCCAACTGGGAAGGACCTTATATTATCAAAGAGGTTTATGGTTTTGGAGCCATTAAGATCAATAATGCCGAAGGCACTCATCCGAAGGTGGTCAATGGGCAAAGAATTAAACACTATATCTTAGGTACGCCTATTAATGTTGAAACGAATATTATCCAAACCATGACACCGGAGGATCACATAAAAGAAACCTTCCGGAACACTCTAGAATCTTGAAAAATAGGATGTACGTGATACGGTAAGTAAACGGACTCCCAAAAATCCTCAAAAATATTTTCTGTCAGTTTTGGAATATTATAAAAATTAGGAAAATAATAAACAACTAGGAAGGCAACCGAGGAGGGCATGATACACCAAGGCGCGCCTGCCTTGCCTAGCGTGCCCAGGTGGGTTCTGCTCACCTCAGGAACCTTCCTGACTCCGTTTGTTCTGTTTTACTTGTTTCCCAAGATAAAAATCTTTATATACCCCCCGAACGTATTGACCACCGTATCACGAAGAAATCCTCTGTTCTTGTTTCGTGCTGTTTTCTGTCGAATCTGTCAAGCCAGGCATCATGTCTTCTCCCTCCTCCAACAATGAAGAAGGTGAAGCTTGGTTGCTACCTGAGGAGTTAAGGGAAGAAGTACATGAGGAGGTTGCTATGGAAGAAGATGAAGGAATTTCTCTTTGATTCCACCCTCCGGCTTACGGGAGGGGCACACTAGCTGGCATCTGCACTCATCCTAATCCCCATCAAGCCATGGGATCAACAAACAATCAAGAGGGACCTGAAGAGCAAGAAGGACTCCCTCCAAGGAGGCCTTTACACAGGTTACATCGAAATAATTTCTACAATTTGATTCACAATTATGGGTTCGAGAATACTCCTAGTGTGCACCCGCCATCCAATTGGGACATATCTCGTCCAAGAGAAACTGATGCAGGAACAAACTCTTGGGGTCCGGAGAGTAAACATACCATGCTGAAGTAGAGAAAGAACATTGAGCTGCTTCATTGAGCTCTTCGAGAGATTCAAGGTTTGAGGGAGTTACTCATGAATATATTGGAGAACATGGCCACACCACCATCATCATCTTCCCCACCAAAGAAGGAGACTTGAGTAATGGGTATGGCACTCCCCTTGGCTTTTCTCAAGCTGGTGGGATAAGCCCCAGTATCATATCACCACCACTTTTATTGCCTTTCCCTATCTTACTTCGATCTTTAGTTTTCTCGTGATTTAGTTGAATAAAAATTAGCATGATCTATTTTTGTGTGCTAGTTTAGTGATCTATCCTTCTATGTAATTGAGTGAAAGTTATATAATAAAGTTTAGTTGAGTTTTGTTTCTTTACTTTTATGTTGCAATCAAAATAAAAGAAAATAATGAAAAAGATCATATGCTAATCTTATGGTAAGTAATGACATCACATAAAGAAAAGTACAAGTGGTAAAATTTGTTGAAACTTGACAAACATAACATTGGTCAATGATGCAATTCATGACAGAATTAATAAGGGAAAAGAAGATTCACATGCAGATACACTATCTTGGACATCTTTTATGATTGTGAGCCCCATCAAAATATTATATGCCAAATTTTTTGACATTTGACAAGGAAGACACTGTAATGATTTAGGTTTGTTCATATTCACATAGAAGTTATATTGTCATAGATCCTTCAACATGTGGTGCTTGCCCAATATCTTTGCTAGCCAAATATTCCGCAGTAAGTAGAGATACTACTTGTGCATCCAAAAACCCTTGAACCCAAAATCTTGTTTTGAGAGTCACCATACCTACCTATGGGTTGAGCTAGATTCTTCAAGTAAGTTTTCATCGGTGCAATAAGGCAATGAAAATTGCTTCTAAATGTGTTTGACCATTTAGTGTAAGAGAAAATCGAGCATTGTACGAACTTGTGATGGCAAAGTAATAAAAGCGATCGATTGCATAATAAAGGTTTCTATCATAAGGGGCAATATAACGTGACATTCTTTTGCACTAAGAGATTGAGAACACAAACCTAAAAGCGCATGACAGCCTCTGCTTCCCTCTGCGAAGGGCCTATCTTTTACTTTATGTATTTACTTTTTATGCAAGAGTCAAAGTATTTTCCTCTATTCCTTTTTATTTTCTCTTTGGCAAGCATCATGTGGTGGGGAAAGATCTAGTCACATATATCTAGTTGGATATGAGTGGAGATGAGTTATTATTGTTGACATCACCCTTGAGGCGAATGAGTTGGGAGGCGAAACTATAAGCCCCTATCTTTCTATGTGTCTGGTTGAAACTTTTTGATCATGTGTATGCGGTGAGTGTTTGCAATCATAAAAGATTAAATGATGGTTGAATATGTGGACTTGCCAAAAGGCTTCGATATGAGACCCTTCCTGAAAAGATGACGAATTGTAGTTGCAAAGTTGACTGAGAACATAGTTTGTTGGTTTCCAATGGAGTTTATTATATGAACAAATTTTATGATAAAGTTTGTTTCTATTATAATAATATGCATGATGTTTCTATGTCCGCATTTTGTTTTTATCGACACCTCTCTCTCTAAGCATGTTGACATGTTTTTCGATATCGGTTTTTTGCTTGAGGACAAGCGATGTCTAAGCTTGGGGGAGTTGATACGTCCATTTTGCATCATGTTTTCCTACTGTTATTTATAATGTTTTTATGCATAATAATGCTTTATGGAGTATTTCTAATGCCTTTTCTCTGATAATATGCAATGTTTGCACAAAGAAGGGGAATATCGGCAGCTGGAATTCTAGACCTGGAAAAGCTATGCCAGAGTTACCTATTCCGCACAACTCCAAATGAGCTGAAAATTTATGAAGAATTATTTTGGAATATATGAAAAATACTGGAGCAAATAAGTACCGGAGGGTGGCCACCTGGTGACCACGATACACCAGGGTGCGCCAGGCCCCCCAGGCGCGCCCTGGTGGGTTGTGGTCAGCCCAGCGCACCTCTAGTGCCCATCTTCTGGTATATAAGTCATTTTGACCTAAAAAATAAGGAGAGGACTTTTGGGACGGAGCGCCGCCATCTCGAGGCAGAACCTGGGCAAGAACACTTTTGCCCTTCGGTGGAGCAATTCCACTGGAGGAACTTCCCTCCCGGAGGGGGAAATCAAAGCCATTGTCATCACCAACAACCCTCTCATCTTTGGGAGGCCAATCTCCATCAACATCTTCAACAACACCATCTCCTCTCAAACCCTAGTTCATCTCTTTTGTTCAATCTTTGTACCGGAACCTCAGATTGGTTCCTGTGGGTGACTAGTAGTGTTGATTACATCTTGTAGTTGATTACTATATGGTTTATTTGGTGGAAGATTATATGTTCAGATCCATTATGCTATTTAATACCCCTATGATCTTGAGCATGATTATTATTTGTGAGTAGTTACTTTTGTTCTTGAGGTCACAGGAGAAATCATGTTGCAAGTAATCATGTGAACTTGATATGTGTTCGATATTTTGATGATATGTATGTTGTGATTCCCTTCGTGGTGTCAAGTGAATGTCAACTACATTGCACTTCACCATATTTGTGCCTAAGGGAATGTATTGTGGAGTAGTTATTAGATGATGGCTTGCTAGAGTGATAGAAGCTTAAACCGTAGTTTATGTTCTACTTCGTAAGGGACCGATTTGGATCCAAATGTTTAATGCTATGGTTAGATTTTATCTTAATAATTTTCTCATAGTTGCCGATGCTTGTGAGGGGGTTAATCATAAGTGGGAGTTTTGTTCAAGTAATAACAGCATCCAAGCACCGGTCCACCCACATATCAAATTATCAAAGTAGCGAACGTCAACCAAACCAACATGATGAAAGTGACTAGATGAAATTCCTGTGTACCCACAAGAACGCTTTGCTTATTATAAGAGACCGTTTTGGCCTATCCTTTGCCACAAAAGGATTGGTCTACCTTGATGCACTTTTATTTACCGTTATTGTTACTTGTCCGCTACAAATTATCTTGCTATCAAACTATCTGTTACCGACTATTTCAGTGCGTGCAGAAAAATACCTTTCTAAAAACCACTTGTCATTTCCTTCTGCTCCTCGTTGGGTTAGACACTCTTACTTATCGGAAGTACTACAATTGATCCCCCTATACTTGTGGGTCATCACATGGTGATGTCTATAGGATGATCTGCATCACCCCCCCCTTGGAAAAGATCCATGCTCAGATCAAAACCAAATCACCATGGGAAAGAGAGGGCGTCGCTGTGTCAAAGTGGACGGTCACCAAGCACTTATCATCTTGATGTTCGAAATGGGCACTCTCGAATGTCACACCATCTTGTAATTCCTTTAAAAGGAGCAAAGACAATAAACACTTGGAAATACAAATGTGGTTTGCGTTTGTGCAAAACCACACATTCAAGAGGTGATTCACCCAACAAGTGTCGTCGTCAAGCATAGCATATGGTGTGACAAATAAGTGTGTCATGGCAAGTAAGTATATAAGTTGGGCACATGTAAATGCCTCATGGAAGCAACGACGCAAATGTGAGGTAGTGATGCTAATATGCGTGACAAGTGAACAAGCATCTACCTCAATGCCATAGCAAGAATGCACAAAGTGCTCAACAGAAGGTCTATAGTAGGCAAAGGAATCACTGACAACACCAAATATAATGTGATGTCTAAACACGTGGGGCAAGTGCAAGACAATCCAAGCATAAGTGCATATGGCGTAGTGAAGATATAGTGGCACTCAACACAATGGAAAGAGAAATTGTTCATCATGTGTGAGGCAATCAAGTCAAGCATGTGAAAATCAAAGGTGCACGACATACATGAAGAAATGACATTGTTGCAGCCAAGCATATGATACGAGCAAGTAACACACAAGTCGGATGCAACACACAAGGCATATATGTCATGGGGCATGGCAATGTGGCAATGATAAGTCGAAGCAAGATCGCTAGCATGTGTGCGAAGTGTCATGGTGCAAGCAGCACATGAAGTATGATCCACAATATGCATGCTCATGGTTTGGGTGTTCTCGAAAGAGAAGATACCACCTTGAAAGCATGTCCTTGGGCATCCTTCACAATACCGAAGCACATGCAAAAGCGGTATAAAAGCGAGACGTGGTCGAAAGTATGAGGCTCACTCTCAAGAGCTTGAATGGTCAACTCACGTGAAGGAGAAGTTGACATGATGTCGAAAGATCCTACACATGCATAAAACAAAGCAAAGAACACATGTGCATGGTAGATAAACACATCATCCATCATGATGGTTCTCTTCTCTTGCACATAACCATTAGAAGCAAAAGTGCATGAATCATATGATGCAACAATGGCTATACTCATGGTACTAGGCATATGGTGCAAAGAAAGAAGATAAGCATGGTTCACAAGAAATATGTCAAAATCTCCAAATATGTGTGAGAATGCTCTGGGGGCAATCTCATGAGAAAGACTAGAATAATTGTTGCACTCAATACATGGCAAATTATCTAGCATGGGAGAGGCAACATATGGAGACATGTGACAAGTAGCAATAGCAATCATGTGCAAAGCATGGCAATAGTGGTTATCAACCGCATGAAATAAGCAAGTATGAATCATGGGTGATGCACTATACGAAGCAAGCATAGTAGTCATGTCATGCAAACTAGTGGAGTGAAGATGCAACACACTAGAGGAAATCATGGCAATCATGTCATGTGAGAAAATAGTAGATATAGGCAATGCGCATGACACATCTCAAGCATGAACAAAAAGGAAGAACAAAGTATGATCATAGGCATGGGGTACAGAGCAATCATGGCAATAACAAGTGATATCTCCACCCAGTTTGCAAATACACATACAAGTACTTGAATCAATCATCATGTGTAATGCAAAACATGGGTCACAAATGCATGGCAAAGGCATAGAAATGAGCATATCATGCAAAGTGAACATGACAATATGGGAAAATGATATATAATGGACAATAATCCATAGCCGTGTGAGGGCCATGTAGAAGAAATGCGCGAAGTCTTTGCGTGAAGGGAGCAGTGGTAAGGACAATCCACGGGATCCCAAATCATCATTGCTCCCTAGAGCTCGTTTTGTTAACTCATGCTCTTGTGATGTTGACGAGTAAGTGTGTGTACCCAAGCTTTTAAATCTAGGCCGATACGACCGATATATAGGCCGATATATCACTTTTTGGGCTCCACCGATATAAGCATAACATATCATTTTGCATTTTCAAACATATCATCCGATATGGACTGAAATATTGAATATGGCCGATATCTAGCCTGATATGTCCACCGATGTAGAATGATATGTAGATGAAAACAATTCTTCATGGGATAGTAGTGAAATAAGATTATGCATTTACAACTTCATTATATATTATCAAATTCATGCACAATCTTCATAAAATGCATATATATCATACTAATTTTAATCATAGAGTAAGGATTTTGTGAATCTTTCCTCAATAGTTTTTTAGAATAATAAACAAGGAATCTAAAAGTGTTATGTTAAAGCATTAACAACATACATTTTGCTTTACTAAAAATAAATGTTTTGACCATGAATAATGAAAAAAAACTTGACATGTTTTCTTCGATATATCTACATATCGTCCGATATATCATCCGATATCCGACATCTAATATGTCAAAGCCAAACCGATAGGAATCTGATATCTGATATTTTTAAGCTTATGTGTACCTACACAACAAGGAGACAAACAAAACAAAGTGTGTGCATGGTAAATGTACACATCATCCATCATGATGTGTATGTGCACGTGTGAATTAGCACAAGATAAAAAATGCTCAAAGAAATTTGAGGCATGGTATAAGAACATGTCAACCATCATGAAAGAATAGTTGTTAAGTTCAACATGATTGGGATGCAATTTATAGCAAGTGTGTGGCACAACAAAAGCATTTTTATTAATGGGATGCATATGGTGCACACAATCATGGGAACCATGCAAGTCATAGGATGGACCAAAATCTCCTAATAAGTATGAGGAAACTATGGGGGTCTCCTCATGTGCAATATCGGAAGCATAATATGGAGAAAATTGACAACATGGCAAACAATGCACGTCCGAAGCTAGGTGGTCAAGGCATGGCATATTAGAGAAATGATGCAAAGGGAGCATATCAATATCATCACAAGAAAAACAAATGCCAATAACCATGGGTTTGTCATCTATGCCATATGTGCAAATTGGGTTTATTTTAATTGCATCTTCATAGTTACTACTATGAGATTGCAAATAAGACATATTGTTTATCTCATGCATAGCATATGACAAGTCAAGCAGATTGTCAAACATGATGTGACCGAGAGAATTATCACAAGAAATCCTATGCAACTTGGCATCACAACTAATAAAATCCACATGAGAATCATCATACTCATCATAACTGGGAAATAAATCATCACATGAGGAAGTCACACTAGCATGAAGCATGGTAATAGGTGGACCAACATCTTGCAAGCAATCAATATCAAGAATGTCCACTAGTCGGACAAGAGCATCACCTTCACCTATGTTACCTTTCTCATTCCACTCATGTGGTGTAGGTGAGGTGGGAAGGACCAAACCGTGGTCATCATCATCGTGATGGAACCATGTGTGTGTGTGGCGGGGGGGGGGGGGGGGTGTGCATCATATTCCACCATGGCCATCGTCTTATCCAAAGGAAGAAAGAAGTCATCGACGATCGACACATCATCATATATGGGACCTAGCATCAAATGAGAATACACAATAGAGGTAGATGTTAAGTTATTAGAAATCGAAATGGCCTCACATGCCATATCAACTACCTCACTCTCTCTATGTGGTGGTGGCTCACTCACTTCCTCAAGGTATGTGCACCCAATGTCACATATGATGGAGTCATTCAAATCACTCAAGTGGTGGTGGTGATGGCTCTCCTCACATGGGAATTGGGGAAACTCGTCATATATGGGGCTAGTGGTGGAGTCACTCTCACTCTCAATATGTATGCACAAGTCACTCAACTCATCACCATACGCCTCCTCGATCGATGGGAAAATCCCATGCTCAACCATGTCGTCACCATCGCCATGGATGAAGGCCGAAGATGGCACATTGATACGTCTCGGTCGTATCTACTTTTTCTAACGCTTATCATCTTGTTTTGGACTCTAATTTGCATGATTTGAATGAAACTAACCTGGACTGACGCTGTTTTCAGCAGAACTACCATGGTGTGGTTTTTGTGAAGAAATAGAAGTTCTCGGATTGGAACGAAACTCTGCGAGTAATTTTTATACAATAAAAGATAATTTCTGGAGCCAAGAACCACCGGAGGGGGGCACGAGGCACCTAGGTGGGCACAACCCACCAGGGTGCGCTCCCCTCCAAGCGCACCCAGGTGGGTTGTCCCCACCCGGTAACCCCACAGACCTCAACCCTGACACAATAAAATCACATTTCTAGAGAAAAAAATTAGGGAAGAAGAATTATTGCGTTTCACGAGACGGAGCCGCCGCCACCTCCCATTCTTCATCGCGAGGCCATATCTGGAGTCCGTTTGGGGCTTCAGAGAGGGTGATCTTCGATCTTCATCATCACCAACCCTTCTCCATTGCCAATTCCATGATGTTCTCCACCGGGAGTGAGTAATTCCTTCGTAGGCTAGCTGGTCGGTGAGGAGTTGGATGAGATTCATCATGTAATTGAGTCATTATTTTACGGCTTGATGCCTAGTATCCATTATGTTCTAAGATTGATGTTGCTATGACTTTGCCATGATTAATGCTTGTCACTCTGGGCCCGGGTGCAATGATTTCAGATCTGAACCATTTATATTATCACCATTATATCTATGTTCTAGATCCGACCCGGCAAGTTATAGTCACCTATTACATGTTATGATTCGTAAACCCTGGAGTGACAGAAGTCGGGATACTTTCCGGTGATGACCGTAATTTGAGGAGTTCATGTATTCACTATGTGTTAATGCTTTGTTCTAGTTCTCAATTAAAAGGAGGCCTTAATATCCCTTAGTTTCCATGTGGACCCCAATGCCACAGGATGGGTAAGACAAAAGATGTCATGCAAGTTCTTCCCATAAGCATGTATGACTATTTACGGAATACATGCCTACATTATATTTATGAATTGGAGTTAGTGCCGTATTGCCCTAGGTTATGACTGTTATATGATGAATATAATCCAACAAATTCACCAATCCAATGCCTACAAATTTCTCTTATATTGTTCCTGCTAAGTTACTACTGCTACTGTTACTATTGCTCTTGCTACAAATCATTGCTATCAATGTTGCTGTTACTTTTGCTATTGCTACTACTATCAAAACTATCACACTACTTTGCTACTGATCACTTTGATGCAGATAATTAATCTCCGGGTCTGGTTGAATTGACAACTCAGCTGTTAATGCTTACAAATATTCTTTGGCTCCCCTTGTGTCGAATCAATAAATTTGGGTTGAATACTCTACCCTCGAAAATTGTTGCGATCCCCTATACTTGTGGGTTATCAAGACCTTTTTCTGGCACCGTTGCCAAGGAGCATAACTATATTTGTTGAGTCACTTGGTATTATTATCAAATTACCACTATGAAGAATCTGAAGGATGGTAAGACTAAGATTTTCCCTCCAAGATGAGGGGAGGTAAGGAACTGCCATCTAGCTCTGCACTTGATTCACCTTCTATTATAAGTAGACTTGCAACACCACCACATGCTATTAATCCTAATATGTCGCAAGTTATTAATGATGCTACTTCTGCTATGAATGATACTCATGATGATGCTAGTACCTTGCTTGATGATAATGTGCCACTAGGTGAATTTCTTGATGAACAACTTGCTTAAACTAAAGCTTTTGAGAATGGTGAAACTGATGAAATTGTTGAAATTGGTGAAGAGCTTGAAACTGGAAATCTTGAAATACCTATTAGACCTAGTTCTCCCAGATATGAATTGCCAAAGGTACCGAAAGGTTATGTTATGGATGAGGAGACAACTAGAGACTTTCTTACTTGCAATGATAGGGATGATCTTAAGAAATTATTATGCAAACTGAAAGAAAAATCTTTGAATGCTAGAATGAAATGTGATCCTAAGTTTTCTACTTCACCTATCTTTGTAGATGACAAAGATTATGAATTCTCTGCCGATCTAGAGTTAATTACTTTGGTTGGATCTGATCCTTTCGATGGTTATGAAACTGAAACTGTTGTGGCACATCTTGCTAAGTTGAACGACATAGCCACTCTTTCGGCTCATGATGAGAAAGTTCGCTACTATTATATTCTCAAATTATTTGCTTTCTCATTAAAGGGTGATGCTAATACTTGGTATAATACTCTTGCTCCTGGTTGTGTGCGTAGTCCCCAGGATATGATTTATTACTTCTCTGAAAAATATTTTCCTGCTCATAAGAAACAAGCTGCCTTACAGGAAATATTTAACTTTGTGCGAATTGAAGAAGAGAGTCTCCCACAAGCTTGGGGGAGGCTTCTCCAATTGCTTAATGCTTTGCCTGATCATCCTCTTAAGAAAAATGAAATACTTGATATCTTCTATAATGGACTAACTGATGCTTCTAAGGATTTCCTAGATAGTTGTGCTGGTTGTGTTTTCAGGGAACCAACTGTTAACAAGCTGAAGAACTATTGAATAACATATTGAAAAATTATGATGATTGGACTCTTCCCGAACCACCGCATAAACCTACTCCTAAGAAGAGGGGTATCTTATATCTTAGTCCTGAAGATATGCAAGAGGCAAAGAAATCTATGAAGGAAAAAGGTATTAAAGCTGAGGATGTAAAATTTTTACCTCCTATTGAAGAAATACATGGGCTTGATATGTAACACCCACGATGCGGCTATATCTCCCACGTGTCGGAGCACGACTTAGAGGCATAACCGCATAGTAGGCATGTTGCAAGAGGGGTAATCTTTACACATCCCATGTACTGAATAAGAGAGGGATAAAGAGTTGTCTTACAATTGCCACTTCACACAATACATAAATATAGCATTACATCATCCAAAATACAATCAAGGTCCGACTACGGAACCAAAATAAAAGAAGACCACCCCTAATGCTAGATCCCCGATCGCCCGAACTGGGCTCCACTACCGATAAAAAGGAAACGAAACACAACAACGAAAAGGTCTTCGTCGAGCTCCCACTTGAGCTGGGTTGCATCATCTGCACTGGTATCATCGGCACCTGCAACTGTTTGGAAGTATCTGTGAGTCACGAGGACTCAGCAATCTCACACCCGCGAGATCAAGACTATTTAAGCTTATGGGTAGGATAAGGTAATGAGGTGGAGCTGCAGCAAGCACTAAGAATATATGGTGGCTAACATACGCAAATAAGAGCGAGAAGAGAAGCAATGCAACGGTCGTGAACTAGAAGTGATCCTAAAGCTACTTACGTTCAAGCATAACACAAGAACCGTGTTCACTTCCCGGACTCTGCCGAGAAGAGACCATCATGGCTACACATGCGGTTGATGCATTTTAATTAAGTTAAGTGTCAAGTTCTCTACAACCAGACATTAAGAAATTCCCATCTGGCCATAACCGCGGGCACGACTTTCGAAAGTTCAAAACCTGCAGGGGTGTCCCAACTTAGCCCATCACAAGCTCTCACGGTCAACGAAGGATATTCCTTCTCCCAGGAAGACCCGATCAGACTCGGAATCCCGATTACAAGACATTTCGACAATGGTAAAACAAGACCAGCAAAGCCACCCGATGTGCCGACAATCCCGATAGGAGTCACACATATCTCGTTCTCAGGGCAACATCGAATGAGACTAGCTACGAGTAAAACTAAACCTTAAGTTTCCCCGAGGTGACCCCGCAGGTAGCTCAGTTCGGACCAACACTTAGACAAGCACTGGCCTGGGGGGCTAAAATAAATATGACCCTCGGGAGCATGACCCCCAAGGGAAAAGTAGGTGGTGGTGAGGCAGATGGTAAAACCAAGGTTGGTCCTTGCTGGAGGAGTTTTATTCAAAGCGAACTGTCAAGGGGTCCCCATAACACCCAACCATGTAAGGAACACAAAATCAAGGAACATAACACCGGTATGATGGAAACTGGGGCGGCAAGAGTGGAACAAAACACCAGGCATAAGACCGAGCCTTCCACCCTTTACCAAGTATATAGATGCATTAATATAAATAAGAGATATTGTGATATCCCAACATAACCATGTTCCAAACATGGAACAAACTTCAGCTTCACCTGCAACTAGCAACGCTATAAGAGGGGCTGAGCAAAGCGGTAACATAGGCAAACAATGGTTTGCTAGGAAAGGTGGGTTAGAGTCTGGACATGGCAACATGGGAGGCATGATATAGCAAGTGGTAGGTATCGTGGCATAGCAATAGAGCGAGCAACTACCAAGCAAAGATAGAAGTGATTTCGAGGGTATGGTCATCTTGCCTGAAATCCCGCAAGGAAGAAGAACGAGTCCACGAAGAAGACAAACGGGCGTAATCAAACGGATCCTCACAAACGCGACGTTATCGGAACCAACCCGAAGAAGCAACACCGGAATGAAGCAAACAACATAGTAAACAACCATCACATAATCATGGCATGATGCACAACCAAGTATGATGCATGTCCGCTTTAATGAAGCATGTCATGGCAAAGTGCACAAGCAATCCTACAAATTAAGTGGAGCTCAATATGCAACGAGTTGCATATTGACGAAACACCATGAGACTTATTTAGTTCTCTCCCATTTATGTACTCAACAATATTAAATGTTGGTTAGCATGGCAAGAGGTGAAGTATGACAAAACTACCTATCTAGGCAAGTTTAAATGAGGCCGAAACAACAAGCAACAAGTCCAGAAAAATCCTCATGTGTATATATTATATTTGGTACTGTTCTGCCCTAAACCAAATTTTAGAGTTATTAAACATGCAGAGTGATGCCACCATGATAATCTATGCATTATTCTACCCCATTTACATATAAAGTTTGTTAAGTTTGGAGCTACGGTTATTTAGTTATGAATTAAAGCATTTTAGCATGGCATTAGGAAAAGTATATGCAAACAACATTTTAAACATGCATGAAAGTGACATATTATGAAACTAGATGAATTTCTAAGCATGTTTCATATATAAAGTTTTTACATGTGATGCGTAGTTTGTGAGATATTAAATGTATGAACATGAGGGGTTTTGTGTAAAACTGCTGTCTCAGGATTAATAGGCAAAATCGTAGATCTGAAAAAATACTACACTGGGCCAAAACTGTCTGGCCCAACAGGAGGGAAAAAAAATAGAGGAGGGGCACTGGGGTGTGGCCTCACCCATGGGCCAGGCCCAGTTGGAGGAAGAAGCAGGCAGGGCGCTGCTGGACCCTGGGCGTCGCGGTCAACGAGGGGGCGAGCGGGAAGCAGAGACAGGTTCAGGGCGCAGCGGTTGCCGGAGATGAGAACGACGACACAGTGGGAATCGGCTCCGGCGAGGTCAGGGACTGGCAGAGGCGAGCGGATCCAGGAGGTCTTGATGACGAGGAGCCGGTTCCCGGCAGTTGGAGCGCGGGACGGCGCGACGAACAGCAACGGGCGGCGGAGCTTGAACCTGTGCGGTCATGGAGACGAGAGGGAGGCCGTAGGCGCAAGGAAGGGGTGTGGAGCATCAGATCTGAAGCAGGGGAACGAGAGGAGGTCAAATTCGTCGCTGCTCGTTGAATCTTGCCAGAGATGGTGGCGGAGTAAGGATGAGGCTGCTGCGGTGTTGCTCCTCGAGGTGCTCCCATGGCTGTCCTCCTACACGGGAGAGAGAGAGAGAGAGAGCACTGAGAGAAGAACGAGATAGGGGAAGAAGAAGGAAGAGCAGGGGCACGGATGACCTGCGAGGGGCGGCGCCGCTGGGGCCAACGGTGAGGACGGCGGGGCGGAGCAGGGGCTTGCGGGGGCTTAGGCTCCTCTCGATGGAGCTCGGGAACGAGGGTCACAACCACGCGGGCAGCAGCGGGGTGCGGGCGTCTCGGTCCTAGATCGGGGCCCGGGCGGGCCTGGCGCGGGCCTGCGGCGGCGGGGAGGAGTGGGGAGACGTGGCGGGGACAGGTGGAGGGCCCTGCTTGGCTGGAGCGGCGCGCATGTGGCGACTTGGCCAATGGCTGAGCGCCAAGTGGCATGGAGGAGGTGGGGGTCGCAGAAAAATGAGGAGGAGGGGGTTGGCTATGGCTGGAGGCGCCGGATCCGAGGAGAAGGGGTCTAGGGGGTAGGGAAAAACTAGGGTAGCCCATATTTGGAAGGAAGGGGTGTATATATAGGGAAGGTATTAGGTTTAGGGGTGTTTGGGGGGGGGCTTTCGGAGCCTCTGATCGCGATCCGACGGCTCCGGACACAAGGAGGGGTAGGTTGGATCTTGTGGGCCGTGCAGAAGGCCTCGGGCTGAGACGAGAAAAGAGAGAGAAGCCCGACGTCTGTTTCCGGAGACCGAAAACGTCCGACAATTTGACCGACTATATTGTCGCTATAGTTTAATGGTTTGGCTATCAAACAAACTCCGAATGCGATGAAATTTGACAGGCGGTCCATTGACAACATAACAACACCGCATGTTAACTTTCAACCCATTCCGAGAACATTTTCCAGCCATTTATAAAATAATATTTCGGACGTGTCGCGGGCCCGTGCAAGTGTGTCTGGGCTCAGAACGGACAACGGAGAGAACGGGGGAACCCGGACGAATGCAAGTTTAGAAAACATGATGATGCAAATGCGCATGGTGACATGAAAATATGCGACACGCAAGCAAATGACAAGGCAACAACAACGAATAACTGGAAGATACCTGGCGCAATAGTCTCGGGGCGTTACAACACTCCACCACTACAAGAGGATCTCGTCCCGAGATCTAGGATGGCACCAGAGGGAAAAGGAAGAGGAAGATAAGAGGTAAAACTAAGTTGCTTCTTTGAAAAACGAGTGAAATTAAAGAACCTTGAGAGGTTGAACAACTTGAAAGAAAGAATACAACGAAGATGAACAAAGTTGAAAACACTCCGTTAGAAAAGAGGAACAAGGAACATTACAGGAACCTTGTAGGTTGAAAGACATGAGAAAAGGGTTGCAATGGACAAAAAATCCATGCAAGCACTCCGGTAGAAACGAGATGTACAAGGAACGATAAGGGTCAATTACGACAACACTCCGGTTGGAAAAGGAAGGCAGTAATATGAACTTGGCAAACGAAAACACTTGGATGAGACTCCGGTTAGAAGAGGAATTATAGACATAACACTCCCGTTAAAACAAGATAGAGAAGGGAAAAGAATGATATAATTTGGACAACACTCCAACTGTAAATGGAAGGAATTGAACATGAGCTTGACAAGATGAGAAGATACTTGATGAAATCAACAACACACTACCTCCGGAACTATTGAAAGAATGGCACAAGGGGTGAGAAATATTTTTCAGACAACACTCCGGTTGAGAAGGGAGGAAAAACTTGATAAGATGAGAGAGCTCGAATGAAAACACGACACTCCGGTTGAATGGATAAGCAAAGGAAAGAACATGATCTTAACAATACGAGATGATGAGTGTAGAGAGCATCATCACAATGCCCCCGGAAGAAATGAAAGAATGCAATGAAAAGAATGGAGAAGAAAACAACATGTTCTACCTCAAATGAATTTGAGAGAGCATCCTTAAAATGAAGGATTGAACAGAGTTGTTGGGAATCAACAAAGAAAAGAACATGCTTGTTGAGGGCTTATGGAAAATATCTCAAAAATTTGAGGTGAAAACCTGCCACAAACGAGAATCATTGCTTGCTTGAGAGCGACGGAGAGATGAAAACATCTTTCATCGCGAGAATAGGAGGAAACTTGGATCATCGATAAACACCATAAATAGAAACATTCCTAATGGAAGGCTTTAGGTGAAATCTATACCAAGATAACTCCAAGGAAGAAGGTGATGGTTTTAAATATCCCATACCTGAACTTGTGAATCATGAAACACACATAAATTGACAAAAATGACATAACACCATCTCAAAAGATAAGGTAGAAAGAATTGCACTTCGGAATGCAAGATGAAGAATGATAACATAAAAGAATTGAAGGTTTGAAGCGAACAAGATTGACGTCTTAGAATGATTAGATGGAGCATCACGATGATATAACCAATAAAACTTGGAACTCCGGAAAAGAAAGATGAACAATTGAAGCCGAGAATTTACTCATTGTGAACAAACTCCGGAAGAATGAATCCATCATTTTTATGAAGCAAGAATAAGAATTATGTTATGCATATCCTTCACCAATTTAAATTGATGACAAGCAACGGATTTGGCATACTACTTATTCTCGTAGAAAGGATTAAGGAGAGATATAGCGCCAACTTGAGAAGGACTTAAACGAACCACCGGTAGGATTGAAAATGAACAAAAATACTTGAGTGAATCAAGATGCAAGAGAATGAAGAGATCACGAGCTGATTAGAGAATATTTGAATGGTGCACCGGTAAGATTTAGAGAAGGAGAGCTGAAAGCTGAGAATGAATAAACCCGAAATGATGGCCTTCAGAGAATCAAAATGAAAAGGCTCTTGAATTGCTCCGGATAGGTGAAAAGAATTCTCACAATCGAAAATAATTATGAGAGGATGGCGACAAGTTAGAATACGAATCTTCGAGAGAATGGACCAAGATTTGAGAGAAACTCTTCTTTGGTCTTCAAGTGTTGAGAATGACAACGAGAAACACCACCATGAATTGTTGAGGCACTCTGGACTAATGAAGAATATAAAGGTTGAACCAACAATGAAAAGAATTTGACAGATCTTGTAGAAAGACATATGACTGATGATAATTCATTCTTACGTCAAACTTGGAAAATAATTTGAGAGTAACATCGGGAAAATAGGAGAGTCGGGTAAGATCCTGGGAAAGACCTGTGGGTTAGGGCCCACTCAAAATAAAACACCATTGAAAAGATTGCTTGAAAAGAGAGATTGCACCGGTTGAATTTAAATGGCTTGAAAGAGATAACATCCTCGAAAGAGCTTGAACGAATGTAGAGTGGAAACACGAATCTTCGAGATATCTTCAGCACTCCAGAACAATTTAATGGCGAGAAGCGGATGATTAAGAGGTGCACCGGCATGAGAAAACATTTGAAATGAGGAACAGATATAATCGACAAATCTTGAATTAAATACACCGGAGAAGAAAACGAGTGAAAAGTGACGAACTTGAGGCTTCCTTAGTATCTTCATGAGAATCACCGGATAAGAATATTGACGGAAAAGAATGGAGAGACTTCACATGAATAAAATGGATACTTGATTCAGAAATCTGAGTCCTTGAAGAAAAAGGGGTGGGTGGGAGGGAGGGAAAACAAAGAAAACTTGGGGTGGATGAAATGAGCACCATTGAGAGAACTTAGAATTGAACTTGCAGATGTTTAAAATGATCGGATCCACTTGAAGAGGAGCACACCGGTTGAGAAGAAATTGAGACGACAAACTCGATGATCAAGAAGGATTGGTATTCACATAGGAGTATGAGGACACTGCTTAGGAAATGTATGGAATCAACAATTGACTTCGAAGCAACTCGAATACCACAACTCAAAACAAAACGAAGGATTGGCTTGAAGAATAAGCCGGAAACAAACATATGATAGATCCCATATCGTATCATGTGTCTGTTGGAAATAATTCCTACGCGATACTTGAATTCCCACTTATAAAACTCCCAAAACTTTCTGGTTATGCAATCAGGTGTTGGGGATACAGGGAAGCATAATATCTCACCCAAACTAACAACACCTACATCCACATGTATCCATCCTTCAACACATAACCAAGAAACCTTCGGAAATCATTTACCTCAACCTTCGAAAAGCATCCGTTATATGAGTTATGGCAATACTCCCGAACTCCCACCCCAGTACTGGGTGGCGTCGAGGTTATCTCACCAACAACTGCATTAAAGAGATTTTCAATGTCGGCGAACTCAGGTATTCCAGAACTGCAACGATAAAATTGTGACGACAACACCTCGGAGCTCAACTCCCCGGGACACTGCCACAACCCCTACATGTCAGGAGGCACCAAGAACAATGTTCTCGTCACAAAACCAAAGAAATGATTCCAAGATACCCGCGTGATCCTAATTTTTTTTCATGAAATTTGAGGAGAGAAGAGTCAAAACTCTACATCAGGAGACCTCACCAGAGCGACAAAGGGACCGAGGAGTAAAAAGAATCCTACTCTCCGATATATATAATCCTATAAGACTCAAAACATTTTGTTCTAGACTCAACAACGTCAGCGATTCGATCAAGCAGGGGGCTCCTAAGTCGGGGATGGCTCTGATTACCAACTTGTGACACCCACGATGCGGCTATATCTCCCATGTGTCGGAGCATGACTTAGAGGCATAACCGCATAGTAGGCATGTCGCAAGAGGGGTAATCTTTACACATCCCATGTACTGAATAAGAGAGGGATAAAGAGTTGGCTTACAATCGCCACTTCACACAATAAATAAATATAGCATTACATCATCCAAAATACAATCAAGGTCCGACTACGGAACCAAAATAAAAGAATACCACCCCTCATACTAGATCCCCGATCGCCCCAACTGGGCTCCACTACTGATCAAAAGGAAACAAAACACAACAACAAAAAGGTCTTCATTGAGCTCCCACTTGAGCTGGGTTGCGTCATCTGCACTGGTATCATCGGGACCTGTAACTGTTTGGAAGTATCTGTGAGTCACGAGGACTCAACAATCTCACACCCCCGAGATCAAGACTATTTAAGCTTATGGGTAGGATAAGGTAATGAGGTGGAGCTGCAGCAAGCACTAAGCATATATGGTGGCTAACATACGCAAATAAGAGCGAGAAGAGAAGCAATGCAACGGTCGTCAACTAGAAGTGATCAAGAAGTGATCCAGAATCTACTTACGTTCAAGCATAACACAAGGACCGTGTTCACTTCCCGGACTCCACCGAGAATAGACCATCACAGCTACACACGTGGTTGATGCATTTTAATTAAGTTAAGTGTCAAGTTCTCTACAACTGAACATTAACAAATTCCCATCTACCCATAACCGTGAGCACGACTTTCGAAAGTTCAAAACCCTGCAGGGGTGTCCCAACTTAGCCCATCACAAGCTCTCATGGTAAACGAAGGATATTCCTTCTCCCAGGAAGACTCGATCAGACTCGGAATCCCGGTTACAAGACATTTCGACAATGGTAAAACAAGTCCAGTAAAGCCACCCGATGTGCCGACAATCCCGATAGGAGTCGCACGTATCTCGTTCTCAGGGCAACACCGGATGAGACTAGCTATGAGTAAAACCAAACCTCAAGTTTCCCCGAGGTGGCCCCGCAGGCAGCTCGATTCGGACCAACACTTAGACAAGCACTGGCCCGGGGGGCTCAAATAAAGATGACCCTCTGGAGCGCGACTCCCAAGGGCAAAGTAGGTGTGGTGAGGCAAATGGTAAAACCAAGGTTGGGCCTTGCTGGAGGAGTTTTATTCAAAGCGAACTATCAAGGGGTCCCCATAACACCCAAACGTGTAAGGAACGCAAAATCAAGGAACATAACACCGGTATGACGGAAACTAGGGCGGCAAGAGTGGAACAAAACACCAGGTTTAAGGCCGAGCCTTCCACCCTTTACCAAGTATATAGATGCATTAATATAAATAAGAGATATTGTGATATCCCAACATAACCATGTTCGAAACATGGAACAAACTTCAGCTTCACCTGCAACTAGCAACGCTATAAGAGGGGCTGAGCAAAGCGGTAACATAGGGAAACAACGGTTTGCTAGGAAAGGTGGGTTAGAGGCTTGACATGGCAACATGGGAGGCATGATATAGCAAGTGGTAGGTATTGCGGCATAGCAATAGAGCAAGCAACTAGCAAGCAAAGATAGAAGTGATTTCGAGGGTATGGTCATCTTGCCTGAAATCCCGCAAGGAAGAAGAATGAGTCCATGAAGAAGACAAACGGGCGTAGTCAAACGGATCCTCACAAACGTGACGTTATCGGAACCAACCCGAAGAAGCAACACCGGAAAGAAGCAAACATCATAGTAAACAACCATCACATAATCATGGCATGATGCACAATCAAGTATGATGCATGTCCAGTTTAATGAAGCATGGCATGGCAAAGTGCACAAGCAATCCTACAAATTAAGTGGAGCTCAATATGCAACGAGCTGCATATTGACGAAACACCACGAGACTTATTTAGTTCTCTCCCATTTATGTACTCAACAATATTAAATGTTGGTTAGCATGGCAAGAGGTGAAGTATGACAAAACTACCTGTCTAGGCAAGTTTAAATGAGGCCAGAACAACAAGCAACAAGTCCAGAAAAATCCTCATGTGTATATATTAGATTTGGTACTGTTCTACCCTAAACCAAATTTTAGAGTTATTAAACATGCAGAGTGATGCCACCATGATAATCTATGCATTATTCTACCCCATTTACATATAAAGTTTGGAGCTACTGTTATTTAGTTATGAATTAAAGCATTTTAGCATGGCATTAGGCAAAATATATGCAAACAACATTTTAAACATGCATGAAAGTGACATATTATGAAACTAGATGAATTTCTAAGCATGTTTCATATATAAAGTTTTTACATGTGATGCATAGTTTGTGAGATATTAAATGTATGAACATGAGGGGTTTCGTGTAAAACTGTTGTCTCAGGATTAATAGGCAAAATCACAGATCTGAAAAAAAATACTACACTGGGCCGAAACTATCTGGCCCAACAGGAGGAAAAAATATAGGAGGGGCACTGGGGTGTGGCCTCAGCCATGGGCCAGGCCCAGTTGGAGGAAGAAGCAGGCCGGGCGCTGCTGGACCCTAGGCGTCGCGGTCAACGAGGGGGCGAGCGAGAAGCACAGACAGGTTCAGGGCGCAGCGGTTGCCAGCAATGAGAATGACAGCACGGTGGGAAGCGGCTCCGGCGAGGTTAGGACTGGCGGAGTCTGGCGGATCCAGGAGGTCTTGACAACGAGGAGCCGGTTCCCGACAGTTGGAGCGCGGGACGGCGCGATGAACAGCAACGGGTGGCGGAGCTTGAACATGTGCGGTCATGGCAACGAAGGGGTGTGGAGCATCTGATCCGAAGCAGGGGAATGGGATGAGGTCGGATTTGTCACTGCTCGTCGAATCTTGCCAGAGATGGTGGCGGAGTAAGGACGAGGCTGCTGCGGTGTTGCTCCTCGAGGTGCTCCCATGGTTGTCCTCCTGCATGGGAGAGAGAGGGCACTGAGAGAAGAATGGGATAAGGGAAGAAGAAGGAAGAGCAGGGGCACGGATGACCTGCGAGGGGCGGCGCCGCCGGGGCCAACGGCGAGGACGGCGGGACGGAGCAGGGGCTTGCGGGGGCTCGGGCTCCTCTCGATGGAGCTCGGGAACGAGGGTCACAACCACGCGGGTAGCGGCGGGATGCGGGCGTCTCGGGCCCAGATCGGGGCCTGGGCGGGCCTGGCGCGGGCCTGCGGTGGCGGGGAGGAGTGGGGAGACGTGGCGGGGGCAGGTGGAGGGCCCTGGTTGGCTGGAGCGGCGCGCAGGTGGCGACTTGGCCAATGGCTGAGTGCCAAGTGGCACAGAGGAGGTGGGGTTCACCGGAAAATGAGGAGGAGGGGGTTGGCTGTGGCTGGAGGCACCGGATCCGAGGAGAAGGGGTCTAGGGGGTAGGGAAAAACTAGGGTAGCCCATATTTGGAAGGAAGGGGTGTATATATAGGGCACGTATTAGGTTTAGGGGTGTTTTGGGGGGGGGGGGGCTTTCGGAGCCTCCGATCGCGATCCGACGGCTCCGGACACGAGGAGTGGTAGGTTTGATCTTGTGGGCTGTGCAGAAGGCCTCAGGCTAAAACGAGAGAAGAGAGATAGAGAGGCCCGACCTCTGTTTCCGGAGACCGAAAACATCCGACGATTTGACTGACTATATTGTCGCTATAGTTTAACGGTTGGGCTATCAAACGAACTCCGAATGCGATGAAATTTGACAGGCGGTCTACTGAAAACATAACAACACCGCATGTCAACTTTTAACCCGTTCTGAGAACATTTTACGGCCATTTGTAAAATAATATTTCGGACGTGCCGCGGGCGCGTGCAAGTGTGTCTGGGCTCAGAACGGACAGCGGAGAGAATGAGGGAACCCGGACGAATGCAAGTTTAGAAAACATGATGATGCAAATGCGTATGATGACATGACAAGATGCGACACGCAAGGAAATGACAATGCAACAACAACGAATAACTGGAAGACACCTGGCGCAACGATCTCAGGGCGTTACATGATACACCACCACCACCTAAGGCGTTAGAGGTAAATTCTTTAATTAAATTCAATGACATTGACAATCCTTACAATATGTATCCTAGTCAATGCCTTTATGAGTTTGATAACTACACTAGAAAGCAAGATCACTTCAATGCAAATGTTATGAAACAATTGAAATACAATTCCGATATGATTCCTCGCTTGAGTGACTTGTTATTTAGAGTTACCAATGATGTTAGAGGTGTAGGAAAACATGCCTCTATGGTTCAAACTCAATTAGAAAAAGTTGCTAAATCTCAAAGAGAATTGCTTGATCAAATGAACAATAATATCAATGATCTTGCTGTTAGAGTAATGACTAGAGGAGGTAGAATGACTCAGGAACCACTTTATCCTGAGGGACACCCAAAAAGGATTGAACAAGACTCTCAAAGAGTTAACACTGATGCACCTAGTCGTTCTAAAAAGAAATATAAGAAGAAAAATGGTAGGACTTTGCATGTCTCTAGTGAACCTAAAGTAGAAAACCTCCTGATAATGATAATGAAGTCTGTAGCTCTGATGCTGAAACTCAATTTTGGTAATGAACATTCACCTTCTGATAATGAAGAAGATAATGATGAGGTTCATGAAGACACTCAAACAAATAATAAAGAACCAGACAATGAAGTTGAAATAGAACCAACAGTTGATCTTGATAACCCACAACCCAAGAATAAAAGATATGATAAAAGGGACTTTGTTGCACTACAGGAATCAGGCACCGTCGGATCACGGGTTCTGGCAAAACCCTTAAGGTTCGAACACTGGGGTGCGCGCGAAGATCTCCCCCTACCGATCCACGTCCTAGCTCGGCTAAGATCTTACGGACTAACTCGACGAACTCGCAACACAAAGGACACAAGATTTATACTGGTTCGGGCCACCGTTGTGGTGTAATACCCTACTCCAGTGTGGTGGTGGATTGCCTCTTGGGCTGAGGATGGACAGTACAAAGGGAAGAACAACCTCCTGAGGTTGAGGTGTTCTTGTGCTTGGCGAACTTGTGCATGTGTGGATTCGATTCACCCTCCATCCCCCCTAGCTATGGTGGTGGCTAGTCCTATTTATAGAGGCCCTGGTCCTCTCCCCAAATATTGAGTGGGAAGGGATCCAACAACGGCTAATTTTTAAGGGGACAGCTAGTACAGCTTATCCTGACAAAAGCAGTCTTCGCCTGCCAAAGGCTCTGGTGGTGACGCCGTCCTGGGCTCCATGGTGACCTCCGTCTTGCCGTCCTTCTGGTCTTGGTCTTGTTGGACTGATATGGAAACCTTTGCTTGACGCCTCGGTACTCCGCGCCTGCGCTTGCCCCCTTAGCACCAAAGAGGAAACAAGGATGCTGCGCGCGCTGGCGCCGGCCTGGCGCCTGCCTGGTCTCGATCGTCATGGCTCATGTCACTAGAACCTCGCGAGGTTTGTCGTGCCTTGATCTCTCCGCCCCTCGCGAGACTACCTGGCGATGCCACTCCTGAGGAGGTCTTGTGTCATCCGCCTCGCGAGGGTCTTGAACGTCTTGTTGATGAAGATGGGCCGTACGGGCCCGCTCGCAGAGCCATGCCATGGGCCGCAGGCAGGCAAGTCTGGGGACCCCCATTCCCAGAACGCCGACAGTAGCCCCAGGGCCCAAGGCACGCTCGGGCTTGGCTTAAAGGCAAATACAAAGGTCAAGTGCGGAGCGTCGCGGGCCCCAATAGCCCGCGGCCTTGGTCGATGTGTGGCGGCTGATTGGACGTGGGCGTCTCCGCTTCCCCATGCTGCCTCGGCAACTTCCTGACTTGACAAGTCCCTGCGACATGCAAGGAAAACCATCATTACCTGTGATCGTGGGGGGTACTGGTTGGCCTTCTCCTGGTATAAATGAGGAGGGAGGCAGAGCCCCCGTCGCCCATTTCTTCCTCTGCCTCTCCTGCTTCTTCTCCTTCCTTGCTCCTCTCTTGCTACCAATAGCGTTGTCGAGGAGGTTCACTGCCACAGAGAAGGGGAAGGCTACCCTCACTAAGCCCGAGCTGCTCCCGCCGAAGAAGAGGAGGTCCCATCGCCGCGAGATGGTAGTGAGGCTGGTGGTGTCACGGCCTTGGTATGAAAGACCGCCTCCTGGGTACCCGCTGCCCTTGTATGCTCACGCCGATGATTCCGGTGGGAGGATCGGTGAGCGGCGCCGCCCATGCCAGGGCTGCGGCCACCGCGCCGCAGAGGCGCACGCCGTCGCCCTAGTGGTCCATGCTGAGGACTCCTCGCGTGAGTTCGTGCTGTGGGCGGTGATGCCCTCGAGCACCTGGATTAGCCTACCGCAGTTCTTTGCTGCCGAGATGCCGCCGAGGGGCCTTCGCGAGCTTTGGCTGCAACACGCCGACTACGGCGCCCCAGCGACTGGAGCAGAGATTGGAGCCGTTGCCTCCGGGAAGATCTTCATGACCCGAGGCTGGGGCGAGATTGCCTGAGTCTTCCATGTGGAGGGCGCCCACGCGATCCACTTCAAGTACGACGGCGCCTCCGTGCTGTTCTTCAAGGTCTTCGACAAGGAAGGCCGCCGCCTGGAGTGCTGCCCTGAAGGAGGTCGCCAGGACGACGCTGTGGCGAGCGCTGGGCCCGCAGCCCTCGCCTGGAGTTCCTCCAGTGGCAGCGGCAACTCCTGGTGGTCCAGCGACTCTCCTGAGCTCTTGGAGTCTCCGGAGACAAGCAACGACAACTACGTGCCCCCGAGCTCCCGCCGAGCCCGGAGCAGGGCTGCGGTGTCCAGCCACCGTAGCTGCTGATCTGGATGGGGTTGGCGCCGGCCTCGCGTGGCCCACTGTTGATGATGGCGTCAGCGACATTGGGTGCATGTAGATAGAACTCCTAGGAATTCCTTCCCTTTTGTTCCCTGCGAGGAATCAAGAAATGAACCCCGTGGGGGCGTGTAAAACGTGTGTAATGCCTTTTGTCAACATAGCCCTCATTATGAAGATTTGTGTGCGCATATCCTGCCGAGGCTCGGCCTCCCCTTTCCAATCCTGCGACAGCTTGGTGCTCTACGCTGACAGGTCCCGGCCCCCAGGAAAGATGCAGCCGTCGTTGGTATGCCAGGTCGCGTGCCATGGTCAAGGCCAGGAGGTGAACGACCTGAGGTCCAGTAAGAGCTCCTGAGACACGATGCTCAAGAGGTCCCCTTTAGCGCACAAGCAACTGTCTCGGGATGGGAAAGGAAGAGAATGTTGCCGCAGCAGGGCAGCGAAGGGAGTGAGTGAGGGTCTCGTGCCATAGCGAATGGTGGATCCAGAGCAAGAACTTATCTTGGCTTTCCAGGGTCGGCTCCTCGAGTCGTGCCGAACTCGTACGTCGGCCACTGTAGTGTAGCTTGGCCAGGCCCATGCAGGTCTCCCCTCCCCTCCATGTTCTTCTTGGTGCTCTGCGTCCTTAGGTCCCGGCCCTCGAGCGAGCTCAGCCGCCGCTGGTATGCCAGGTCGCGTGCCATGGTCAAGGCCAGGGGGGTGAGGGCTGAGAGCTAGTAAGAGCACCTAAGGCACCATGCTCAGGAGCCCCCTTTTAACGTGCAAGCGAATCGCATGAGAGAAGAGGGAGAGTCCGCGGTACCGCCTTCTATGGCCCTTAGGAAGTTCCTGCAAGTTAGTGCGAGGAAGGGCACCCGTCGCCGTGGTGATTGCTGGTTCACTTATGGTGCGTGAGAGTGGACTCCCTACCGCGGAGATCCCCCGGGGCATGTACAGCCCTGCCTGACACATGGCTTGCATGGCAGGCTTAGACGAGGTGTGTTTGGACACTTGTGAGCCAGCCCGGGACTCACGAGGCCCTACCTCAAGGCGGGTCACGCCTGGTCTTGGTTCTTGTTTGCTGCGTTGGTCCTGCGAGGTAGTTAGACAACCTGCACCGATCGAATATCTTGAGGTCATCGCGTGAAAAATCCAAGCACCAACGGCCCCAGGAGGTGACGTGAACGTGGCCGGCCCGCCAAACAGAGCTCAGCCACTGGATTTATCAACGCTGCAGGGACGGACCCGAGCACAGACGTCGTGATTAACTTACTCATGCGAAGGGTCCTGAAGAAAGATGACCGGCGCACGGCTCCCATGGTGGGCGATAATCAAGCAGGTGATAGTCATAGATAGATTAAGCATGCATGTAAGTAGCAGGCTTAAGTAAATGCAGGGAAGATGCATGCCACTGGGTCTGGCCCGAGCGGCTTGGGGATGATGCAGCCCGAGGGGCGCCCCCAACATGGTAAGCTAAAGACATAAAAAGGAAAGATACATGCCACAGGGACGGACCCACGTGGCCTGGGAATGATGTAGCCCTGGGGGCGCTCCTAGCTGAATGAACTTGGAAAATGTCACCTAGTTCTGTTGACAAAGGAGAGTTGGGGTAGCTGAAGGTATATGGTGAAGGGGCTACTCCTCATGAGCCGCCGGGGCCCTGAGCCTTGGGAGGCTTTGGGGGTCCAGGGGGTTCCTTGAGGACCGTCTTCATCTCCGTCAGCACAACATGGTGCCTGGCCTCCTGAGCCGTCAGGATGCTCCACAGGTTGCGCTGATAGGCCGTCACGGTCGGCAGGCTAAAAGACATGCAAACGTAGTTGTGAGGTGGGCCCTCGCAGCGTCCCATGCGCGGAGGCCAGAAAAGCTCCTGAGAGGTGGCTCGGTTGAGCCCTGGGACATGCAGACGTGCATCCCGGCATCCTCGCCTGGAAGGGGAGCTGCGCTTGGTGATGGTGGTTGCCGCGCATGGCCCTTGTGTCTTGTAGTTCCTGAGTGGTCTTGGTGATGAACTCCTGAACGGTGGGCACTCCTTGCCATGTGTTCTCCTGAGGGAAACATGCTGCGAAGCACGCCTCCAACTGGTGCCCAAGCGCTTCCCTAGTGATGTTGGCAAAGTTTAAGGCCCTCCAGAAGAGAGCCCCCGAGTCCTGCCCGAGAGGGACGCTGGGCGCGCTTTCCTATGAGATGGAGGGAGGCGCACCAGGCGTGGGCGCCGATCCTGATGAGGGGCCGCTTGCCTGAGGCCCTTCTTATTGGGGGTGGCCTCAGGAGGGCGCTCACCTTGGCTGTTAGGGTCGTCGATTGCTACAGCTTGGAAGGCACGCTCGAGGGAGCACACCTAGTCTCTTTCCTCGCACGAGACTGTGATGATTCCGCCGCTTCCCGACATCTTGAGGACATTGTAGTCGTGATGGGTCACCGCCATGAACTTGGCCAGGGCTGGATACTCGAGGATGGCGTTGTATGGCAGGCAGATGTAGGCGACGTTGAAGTCGATGAGTTCGGTGCGGTAGTTGTTGTGTTCTCTGAAGGTAACGGGGAGGCGGACCTACCCGATCGGGGTAGTAGAGCCATCGGTCACTCCTGAGAAAGGCTTGGTAGGCTGAAGCTGGTCATATGGCACTTGAGGTTGTCGAACATGTCTACGGATAGGATATTGAGCCCTACGCCGTCGTCGATGAGGGTCTTGGTAACTTGCAAGTTGCTGATGACTGGTGAACAGAGCATTGGGAGGACGCCTGCAGTAGCCGCGCACTTTAGCTGATCATCCGAACTGAACGTGATGGGGCACCTGGACCATCTGAGCGGGCGTCTAGCCTCGAGCTTGGGGAGGACTGCATTCACTTCGCGAGCAAACAGTTTGAAAATACGCTGCGAGGTTAGGGCTTGAGCTCCGCCCAAGATGCAAGCGATAGCACACGGCTCCTGGAAGCCCCCAGCCCCCTCTTCTTGATGGTGGTCGTCATTCCTTCTGGGTGGTGGCGGTAGTGGAGGAAGGCCAGCATTGCCTTGAGGACGATCCTCACGAGGCAGGTCCCTTCAGGCGCCCTCGCGAGGCTGATCCTACCAGCGGTCCTCACGAGGCCGGTCGTTCCACTCCTGGCGCGGGCCACGGTCATCCCAGCGTCCGCCACCACGTCCTCCTCCTCGGTCGTAGCCCCGGTCGCTGCGCTTGGGGCGTCGACCGAAGCATCCTTCTCGAACGGCTCCGAGCTCTTCACAGTTGCTGGTGTTGTGGGTATGCAAGTTATGGAAGGCGCAGAATGGTCGGCTGCTCTTGGATGACTCAAGAAGATCTCGGCCGCGCTTGGTGTCTGGCTCCGCCGCGAGCACAGCCACTCCTTTGCGCTTCACGTCCTTGGCCTTGGCTTTCTTCTCCTCCGGGTCCGCAACAGGGAGTTCGAGGAGGGAGAGGCGTCTCTCCTCAGCTCTTGCACACTTGGTCGCGATGTTGAACAGCTCCAAGGTCGTGCACAACTCCTCATGGATGGCGAGCTCCTCCTTCATCTTGACGTCGCGGATGCCGCTAGAGAACGGTGAGACGATGGCCTCGTCGGTCACCTTGGGGATCCTGATTCGTGCACTGTTGGAGCGCTGGATGTACTTCTGCAGGGTCTCTCCTGGTTGTTGCTTGATGCGGCGCAGGTCACCCGCGACATGGGGGGCGGTCGCGAGTGCCCTGGAAGTTGGCAATGAAGCGGTTGCGCATCTCGTCCCAGGAGGAAATCGAGCCTGGAGGCAGGTTCAGGAGCCAGGAGCGGGCGCCATCCTTGAGAGCCATGGGAAACCAGTTCGCCATGACTTTCTCATCGTCGTTGGCCACCTCGATGCTCAGCTCGTAGAGCTGCAGGAACTCCATAGGGTTGGGGGTGCCGTCGTAGCGAGGAGGCAGTTCTGGCTTGAACTTGCCCGACCAGGCGACGCTACGCAGCTCGGGGGTGAAGGCGCGGCAGCCGGCCATGGTCATCGGGGCCCGCCTTGGAGGTGGAACTTGGTCTTGGCGCCCGCGCGCCTCTATGGCAAGCGGCGCGGGGCCTTGCCGCAGCAAACGATCCTAGCACGGCGGTGCGAGGAGTGGCGGAGCGTTCTCTTGCGGCTGAGGGACTTCTTGACAACTTCTTTCTTCACGGCGGGCGACAGACGCGGTGCGCCGCGCCGTGGAGCCGCGCGCCTTGGCGCTAGGGTGCCGTCTTGGTGCAGAGGTGGTGGAGGTGCTTCATGAGCTGTGTCGCCTGTGGCTGGCAGAGGGCGAGGTAGAGAGTGGGACATCGCATGGGAGCCTCCTGCGGCGCGGACAAGCTTGGCGATGCGGTCAAGCCAGTCCTCGTAGAGGTCGTCGACTGGGCGGTGGCGCAGGAGCTCGTGCGCCATGAGGAGCGCAGCTCGTGCGTCCGTGGGAACGCGACGAGCGTGAGACGACGAATCAGCGGGAGTCAGTGATGGAGTGGCGGTGTGTCCATCCGGTCGCACCGAGGGATGCAGCCAGGATGCTTGCTGCTCGTTCCCCGCCAGGCCGGTGGCGGCGTTGGTGGCAGGCGATAGAGAGCGACGGGGTGGCCCGCCGACAGGGGCCGTCTGAGCAACGCGGGTGGCGAGGGCAGCCCGGCGCTCGGTGCGGGCGCGGCGTGCGTCCGCCATGGAGACGATGAAGCAACATGACGCGGAGCGACGGAAGGGAATCTTCGGCGCACCCCTACCTTGCGCGCCAAATGTCAGATCACCGGTTCCGGCAAAGCCCTTAAGGTTCGAACACTAGGGTTCGCGCAAAGATCTCCCCCTACCAATCCACGCCCTAGCTCAGCTAAGATCTTATGGACTAACTCGACGAACTGGCAACACAAAGGACACAAGATTTATACTAGTTCAGGCCAGCGTTGTGGTGTAATACCGTACTCCGGTGTGGTGGTGGTGGATTGCCTCTTGGGCTGAGGATGAACGGTACAAAGGGAAGAACATCCTCCTAAGGTTGAGGTGTTCTTGTGCTTGGCGAACTTGTGCATGTGTGGATTCGATTCACCCTCCATCCCCCTAGATATGGTGGTGGCTAGTCCTATTTATAGAGGCCCTGGTCCTCTCCCCAAATATTGAGCGGGAAGAGAGCCAACAACGGCCAATTTGAAAGGGGTCAGCTAGTACAACTTATCCTGACAAAAGCAGTCTTCGCCGCCAAAGGCTCTGGTGGTGACGCCGTCCTGGGCTCCATGGTGACCTCCGTCTTGCTGTCCTTCTCGTCTTGGTCTTGTTGCACTGATATGGAAACCTTTGCTTGACGCCTTGGTACTCCGCGCCTGTGCTTGCCCCCTTAGCACCAATGAGGAAACAAGGATGCTGCGCGTGCTGGCGCCTGCCTAGTCTCAATCGTCATGGCTCACGTCACTAGGACCTCGCGAGGTTTGTTGTGCCTTGATCTCTCCGCCCCTCATGAACTACCTGGTGAGGCCGCTCCTGAGGAGGTCTTGTGTCGTCCGCCTCATGAGGCTTGGCCCCTCGTGAGGGTCCTGAACCTCTTGTTGATGAAGATGGGACGTATGGGCCCGCTCGCAGAGCCACGCCATGGGCCGCAGGCAGGCAAGTCTGGGGACCCCCATTCCCAGAACGCCGACAGGCACTTTGCCGTCTGCCATGGCTGATGGCAAAGGCATGCCTGGCGGACGCGAAAGGCCTTTGCCGTCACCCAGCAGATGGCAACAGGTCCGGCTGAATAATCTATGGCAAAGGGCACTTTGTTGTCTGCTGGCGGATGACAAAGATGAAATGGTCTTTAAGGGGTTAACGGCGCGCTTTGCAAAGGACCTGGACGGCACACATGGCAGCTTAGGGCCGTTAAGGGGTTAACGGCGTGCTTTGCCGTCTGCTGGCAAACGGCAAAGACCTTGGCATATTTGTCATCTACCAATAGATGACAAAGTATCCAAATATGCCAGCCCAGATGCCCCTAGGTAGTTGCCAAGTAGCAAGCTATGTTGTCTACTGGCAGACGGCAAAGATGTCAAGGTCTTTGCCGTCTGCCAGTAGACGGCAAAGCTGCCAAATAGGCCAGCCCAGTGCACCCCAGGTTGCACAGGTAGCTGCCATGTGGCAGCTTTGCCGTTTGCTGGCTGATGGCAAAGCTCTTTTTTTTCGACCCTCCACCCCTCGGCAACCCTCTTTTTCTAATTTTCCTACTTCTTTTTTTCATCTTCTACTTCTACTTTTTTTCATCATCATCATCATCTTCTTCTTCTACTTATTGTTCTTTTTTATCTTCTTTTCTTCCTCTTCTTCTTTTGCTTCTTTTTTCATCTTTCTTGTTTATTCTTAAAAAACAGAAAAACCAAAACTAAACTATAAACGAAATGTAAACCTAAAATAAACTAAATTAACTTAAACTAACCTAACCTAACCTAAACTAAACTCAATAAACATAAACTAAATCTAAAAAAAATAAAACTGACCACGAGGAGGAGCAGGGCGGCCGGCGACGGTGGTGGCGCGGGGCGGCAGCAGCTTGGGCACGGGGGCGGGGCGGCCGGCGACGGTGGTGGCGCTGGGCGGCAGCGGCTCGGGCACAGGGGCGGGGCGGCTGAGGACAAGGGTGGCACGGGGTGGCGGTGGCTCGAGCACGGGGGCGGGGCGAGGCGGGGCGGCCAGCAATGGGGGTGGCGTGGGGCGGCGGCGGCTCAGGCACGTGGGTGGGGCGGCCGGCGGCGGGTGTGGCGCGGGGCGGCGGCAACTCGGGAATCGGGCGACGGTGGCTCGGGGAGGGGGGAGAGAGAGAGGACGGAGAGAGGAGTGGGGCGCAGGCGCTGGCCGCTTTTTAGTTAGGTCACAGCTATTTGTCATCTGCTAGCAGATGGCAAAGAGCCTAGCTAAGGGACGTTAGGTTGGCTACTCTCTTTGTCATCTACTGGCAGACGACAAAGAAAGTGGCCGTTAGGTGGTTCTCACTAGTGGGCCACCCTCCTTCTTTGCCGTCTACTAGCAAACGACAAAGCTTCTGTGCCGTCCGCTAGCAGACGGCAAAGAGTTGTCTGACGGCAAACATGATCTTTGCCGTCATCTCTTTCTTTGTTGTCAGCTTTTTGTAAGCTGATGGCAAATGCCTTCTTTCCCGTGAGCTAGCAGACGGCAAAGAGCTGACTGACGGCAAAGATTCTGATTCCAGTAGTGTTGCTAGAAAACATGCTAAGGAAAGAGAAGCATGGGTTCAAAAACCTATGCCCTTTCCACCTAAATCAACTAAGAAGAAGGATGATGAAGAATTTGAATGCTTTGCTGAAATGATTAGGCTAGTCTTTTTGCGTACCCACTTGACTGATATATTAAAAATGGCCCCTTATTCCAAGTACATGAAAGACACCATCATCAATAAGAGAAAAATACCGGAAGCTAATAACTCCAACATGCTTGCTAATTATTCTTTTAAGGATGGAGTACCTAAAAAACTTGGAGATCCGGGAATACCAACTATACCTTGCTCCATCAAAAGAAACTATGTGAAAACTGCTTTATGTGATTTAGGAGCTAGTGTTAGTGTTATGACTTTCTCTTTATATAAAAGACTTGATTTGAATAAGTTCACACCTACCAAAATATCTCTGCAAATGGATGACAAATCAACTACCATACCTATTGGTATTTGTGAGGATGTGCCCATTGTTGTTGCAAATGTTACTATCTTAACTGACTCTGTTATACTTGAGATGCCCGAGGACGACAACATGCCGATTATCCTTGGTAGACCATTTTTGAATATTGCAGGTTCCGTTATTGATTGCAATAAAAGCAAGATCACTTTTCATATTAATGATAATGAGCACACGGTGCACTTTCTGAAGAAACAATTCCAAGTGAACGGTATTAATGTTATTGGAAAATCTGTGACAATCACTATTGGAAGTTTTCAACTACCTGCTACTAAAAGAAATATGAAATGCTTATTGTTGGGGACATTCATATCCCCGTTGAGGTAACTTAGTGCTTTACGAAAGTTCTTCAGTTTCAAGCTAACCAAAAGTGGTCGTTAATAAGACTTGATCAACCTTATTAATGAATAATTTTTGAGAAGTATGAGGTTGATGAATTTATTAAGCACTACCTTCTATCCCTACCTTTTTTTATATTTTTATTAGTTAAATAAATAAAATGCCATGGTTTACTTGTTATATGAATGTAACGCCCAGGATACAACTTTCCATATTTGTAACTCCGACTCTTGCCTTTTCCGGAGATGCGATATGATATTCCCTTTGTGGTTGGGTTTTGTCTTTGTTTTGCTTTTGTTCATGTCATGCATTTCATATCATGTCATCATGTGCATTGCATTTGCATACATTTTCGTCTCATGCATCCGAGCATTTTCCCTGTTGTCCGTTTCTCAACCCGACACCTCATGCACCCGGCGCACCCCTCTTGTCTCTTTTCGTGAGCGGGTGTTGAAAGTTCTCGGAATGGACCGAGATTTGCCAAGTGGCCTAGGTACACTACCGGTAGACCGCCTGTCAAATTTCATTCCATTTCGAGGTCATTTGATGCTCCAACGGTTAACCGGGGAACCGCAAAAGCCTCTTGTGTGTTGCAGCCCAACACCCCTCCAAAACGGCCCAATAACCCATCCGGACCACTTCCATGTCCTCCGTCGTCGGATCACGATCGTGTGGGAGAAAACTACACTCCATTTGGACACTCCTACCTCCTCCTACCTATATATATGTGATCCTCCTTGAATTTTCACGGACGAAACCCTAGATCTCACCTCCACCGCGCCACCGGACATGTCCGTCCGCTGTCGGACGCGTCCACTGCCGCCGCCACGTCGCTCCGGCCAATGAGAGGCCGCTACCTCAGCACCGCTGCCTCCCTCCTCCACTCCCGCAGTGCCACCTGTCCTCCGCCGCCGCCTCCGCCGCGTGGACCCACCGTGCCCAGATCCGGCCCGCCCCGGGCCACGCCAGGCCCGAGGGAGCCCGCGCCTCACCGGCCTCGCCTTCCTGCTCTGCCACATCGTCGGCGCCGCTCGCCGCCACCTCGCCGCGCCGCTGCCTTGCGCCCTTCGCCTCGCCGCGCCACCGCATGCCGCGCGCCGCCGCCATCGTCCTTCCTCCGTTCCGCGCCTCGCTCGCCGGCGCCTCGCGCATCACCGCCGACCCCTGCCGCCCCGTGACCCGCTCGGTCCCGCTGCTTCCTCCTTGTCAGCGCCGCCCGTATGCTAGTCGCTGGCCATCGCCGAAGTCGCCACGCTCGCCGGACCCGGATCCACCGCGGGATGGATCAGATCCCCCCGACCCTCCGTCCAAACGGCAAGTCTGCACCACCCAGTCCCAGATCCGCTCGTCCCCGTATCCCTCCGTCCCGGGATCGCTGGATCCCGCGATCCAAACGACCCCGACTGAACCGCTCCATCCCGTTGACTTCCTCGGAGGGTAATATTTCCACTAAGTCCCTAGATCCTGATATTTTCATGCTCTGTTCAACGCATCATATCTCCATGTCCGTAGCTCCGTTTCATGCACATGAGATATCAAATTGTTCATTGTGAGATGCTGTTCATTTCATTACATTGTGTCATGCTTGTTTGAGCTCATCTGGTTGCCCAAATCATTGATGCAAGAGTGCTATAAAATGTTTACTCCTGTTACTTAGCAGATTATGATGTTTTGTCATTTTTGGCACATTTGATGTGTGCTTCACATGGGCATGAGCCCTACATGTGTTTTGATATATGCCATGCCATCTTTACATGGGTGCTTTCCATGTATTTTTGTGATCAATGTGGTGACTAGAATAAGCATGCAAAGTAGCCTTCGTGATATTGTTGTTTTCAGGGACTTAGGTTTTCGCTAAGTCGTTGTCCTGCTGTTATTTTTATGCCATGTAAACTAGATGCTACAGTGATATCCATGCTTGTTTTGAGTTACTTCAATAAGGGTGGGTTATGCTCTATCCATCCACGCTCCTGTTTGCAATTATGGAGTGCCCTAGAATGTCTTGTTCTTGCTCTACTTTTGTTATACAATGTTCCTGGCAGATTGTTTACATGTTAATCAATTTTGCCATGGTTGTTGCTAGTGATCGATGCATGCTATGAACTTGATCTTGCCATGGTTAGCTTCATGAACATGTCATATTGCCGTTACTATGCTTGTTTTGTCATTCAAGGCCTTGTGATGAGTGGTTTTAGCTCGCAAAGATGCCTTCATAATTCTGTTTATGCCATGCTCTGATTTCTGCTAAGTCTGAAACTGTTAATAAAACTTGCTATGTTTACATGGGTGCCATCATATCTTATGTGCCTTTTTGGCTCATCTTCAGTAAGAGACTTTTGTTCTATGCATTTATTAGAATCATGTCATGCCTTGTATTGCTATGATAGGTTCCTGTAGCATGTTGTTTGCTTGCTCTAAACATTTCTTTCTGATGTTATTTCTGGCATGTTAGTATTTTCACCAAGTCTGTGAAGCTGATATCTTCTGCACTTTGGCCATGCTTGTTTGAACCTACTCTTGTGTGTTTTAGCCGTAGCTCAGTGTTCATGTTTTGTCAAGCATCTTGAGTACATCACTACAATATGCTTTGTTGCTATGTTGGAGTGCAGTGGCTTAGTTTCTCGTTGCATTCTAGATGGCATCGTGCTATTAATCGCAGAATTGTGCCATTCTTGTTTTGCTTGCCATTTGCAAACCGTGCATCAGTTTTCGGTGATCCTTATATCGATTTCGACCGAAATCATCTCATCTTTCCAGCGGCACACTTGGTTTGCCAAGTTGACGCCTTGATCATTCTTTCCCTTCCGGAGCACGCATATGCATTGCATATCATATCTTGCATATCATACCATGTATTGCATCATGTTGCTTGTGCATTGCATCGTGATTGATTGTTGTTCCATTGCTTGTGTTTCTGCCTTGGGTAGAGCCGGGAGATGAGTACGTGACCGAGGAACCTGTTGAGTACGTTTTCGAGGATCAAGCTTTCGACAACTCTGAGAACTTTGCAGGCAAGATGATCATACCCTCGAAATCACTTCTATCTTTGCTTGCTAGTTGCTCGCTCTATTGCTATGCCGCGCTACCTACCACTTGCTTTATAATGCCTCCCATTTTTCCCTATCAAACCTCTAACCCACCTATCCTAGCAAACCGTTGTTTGGCTATGTTACCGCTTTTGCTCAGCCCCTCTTATAGTGTTGCTAGTTGCAGGTGAAGATGAAGTTTGTTCCATGTTGGAACGTGGATATTGTTGGGATATCATTATTATATCTTATTTACTTTAATGCACCTATATATTTGGTAAAGGGTGGAAGGCTCGGCCTTATGCTTGGTGTTTTGTTCCACTCTTGCCGCCCTAGTTTCCGTCATACCGGCGTTATGTTCCTTGATTTTGTGTTCCTTACACGGTTGGGTGTTATGGGAACCCCTTGACAATTCGCTTTGAATAAAATTCCTCCAGCAAGGCCCAACCTTAGTTTTACCATTTGCCTCACCACCACCTATACTTTTCCCTTGGGAATCGCGCTCCCGAGGGTCATCTTTAATTAAACCCCCCTGGCCAGTGCTTCTCTAAGTGTTGGTCCGAACTAGAGCCCCTTGCAGAGCCACCTCGGGGAAACTTGAGGGATGGTTTTAGTTGTACGGATTGCTCATCCGGTGTTGCCCTGAGGACGAGATATGTGCAGCTCCTATCGGGATGTCGGCACATCGAGCGGCTTTGCTGGTCTTATTTTACCATTGTCGAAATGTCTTGTAACCGGGATTCCGAGTCTAATCGGGTCTTCCTGGGAGAAGGAATATCCTTTGCTGACCGTGAGAGCATGTGATGGGCTAAGTTGGGACACCCCTGCAGGGTTTGAACTTTTGAAAGTCGTGCCCGCGGTTATGGGAAGATGGGAATTTGTTAATATCCGGTTGTAGAAAACTTGACACTTAACTTAAGTAAAATGAATCAACCACGTTTGTAGCCGTGATGGTCTCTTTTCGGCGGAGTCCGGGAAGAGAACACGCCCTTGTGTTATGCTTGAACGTAAGTAGTTTCAGAATCGCTTCTTGATCATATTTTAGCTTCTCGACCGTGCTTTGCTTCTCTTCTCGCTCTCATTTGCGTTAGCCACCGTATATGCTTAGTGCTTGTTGCAGCTCCACCTCACTACCCTTTCCTACTCATAAGCTTAAATAGTCTTGACCTTGCGGGTGTGAGATTGCTGAGTCCTCGTGACTCACAGATACTTCCAAACAGTTGCAGGTGCCGATGATACCAGTGCAGGTGGCGCAACCGAGCTCAAGTGGGAGCTCGATGAAGATCTTGATCGTTGTATTGTTCCGTTTCCTATTGATCAGTAGTGGAGCCCAGCTGGGACGATCGGGGATCTAGAATTTGGGGTTGTCTTCCTTTATTTTGGTTCCATAGTCGGACCTTGATTGTATTCTGGATGATGTATGTTTAACTTGTATTTGTGTGAACTGGCGATTGTAAGACAACTCTGTATCCCTTTCTTTATCAGTACATGGGATGTGTGAAGATTACCCCTCTTGCGACATGCCTACCATGCGGCTATGCCTCTAAGTCGTGCCCCAACACATGGGAGATATAGCCGCATTGTGGGTGTTACAAGTTGGTATCAGAGCCTTCCTCGACTTAGGAGCCCCCAGCTTGATCAAATTGCTGACGTTGTTGAGTCTAGAACAAAATGTTTTGAGTATTAGGATTATATATATCGAAGAGTAGGTTTCTTTTTACTCCTCAGTCCCTTCGTCGCTCTGGTGAGGCCTCCTGACGTAGAGTTTTGACTCTTCTCTCCTCAAATTTCACAAAAAAAACTAGGATCACATGGGTATCTTGGAATCGTTCTGATGGTTTTGTGATGAGAACATTGTTCTTGGTGCCTCCTGACATTTAGGGGTTGTGGCAGTGTCCCGGGGAGTTGAGCTCCAAGGTGTTGTCGTCACAATTTTATTGCTACAGTTCTGGAATACCCGAGTTCGCCGACATCGAAAATCTCTTTTATGCAGTTGTTGGTGAGATAACCTTGACGCCACCCAGTACTGGGGCAGGAGTTCGGGAGTATTGCCATAACTCGTATAACGGATGCTTTTCGAAGGTTGAGGTACACGATTTCCGAAGGTTTCTTGGTTATGTGTTGAAGGACGGATACAGCTGGATGTAGGAATTGTTAGTTTGGGTGAGATATTATGCTTCCCCTGTATCCCCAACATCTGATTGCATAACCAGAAAGTTTCAGGAGTTTATAAGTGGGAATTCAAGTATCACGTAGGAATTCTTTCCAACAGACACATGATACGATATGTGATCTATCACATGTTTGTTTCCGGCTTATCCTGCAAGCCAATCCTTTGTTTTGTTTTGGTTTGTGGTATTCGATTTGCTTCGAAGTCAAATGTTGATTCCATACCTTGCCTAAGCGGTGTTCTCATATTTCTATGTGAATACTAGTCCTTCATGATAATCGAGATTCTCATGTCAATCTTTTTTCATCCGGCGTGTTTCTCTTCTAGTGGATCCGATCATTTCAACATTCACAAGATCACCTCTCAGTTTTTCCAACGGTGTTCGTTTCATCTGTCCAAGTCGCCTTTGTTTTCCCGCCCTCCCACCCTTTTTCCTTCAAGGAATCAGATGTCTTAATCAAGTATCCATTTTATTCGTGTTAAGTCTCTTCATTCTTTTCAATCAATGTTCTTATCCGGTGATTCTCAGGAAGATGCTAATGGAGCTTCAACTTCATCATTCTTCATTCTTTTTCTTTTCCGGTGGATTCAATACAAGCTTTGGTTTTGAGCATAGTCCTTTCATTTGTCCAATGCTTTCCCATGCCAGTGCACCTCTTAAATCATCCACTTCTCGTCATTCAATTGCTCCGGAGTGCTGAAGATATCTCAGAAGATTCACGTTTCAATTCCCGATCTGTTCAAGTTATTTCGAGTTTGTTATCTCATTCAAGCCATTTAATTCAACCGGTGCAATCACTGTTCAAAACCATTTCAACGGTGTATCTTTTGAGTGGGCCCTAACCCACAGGTCTTTTCCCAGGATCTTACCTGACTCTTCTATTTTTCAGGAGTTATTCTTAAATTCAGTTCAAAGTTGACATAAGAATGAATTATCATCAGTTATATGTCTTTCTCCAAGATCTTTCAAATTCTTTTCATTGTTGGCTCAACCTTTCTATTTTTCATTCCGGAGTGCCTTAACAATTCATGGTGGTGTTTCCCATCATCATTCTCCGCTTTTGAAGACCGAAGAAGAGTTTCGCTGCAATCTTACCCGTTCTTCCAAAGATGTGTAGTTCAAGCTTGATGCCAACCTCTCATAATTGTTTTTGACTACGAGAATGCTTTTCACCCATACAGAGCAATTCAGGAGTCTTTTCAGTTTGATTCTCCGGATCCCATCATCTCAAAATTATTCATTCCAGCCTTCAGCTATCGTTCTCCAAATCTTACCGGTGCATCGTTCAAATATTCTCTAATCAATTCATGATCTCTTCGTTATCATGTATCTAAATCCCAACAAGTATTTTCATTTGTTTTCCAATTCTTCCCGGTGAATTGTGCCTTTGCTACTTTCATTTTCAACTCTTACGATGGTTCGTTCAAGATTTCAATTCCTTCATTATCATATCAATTTATTCGTTGGTTAAATCCTACCGGTGGTCCATTGAGCTTATGATATATCTGTCTTAATCCTTTCAACGAGAATAAGTAGTATGTCAAATCCGTTTGCTTATCATCAATTTAAATTGGTGAAGGATGAGCATAACATAATTCTTATTCTTTCTTCATCCAAGTGATTGATTCATTCTTCCGGAGTTTGTTCAAGATGAGTAAATTCTCGGTTCCAGTGCTTCATATTTTTCCCCGGAGTTCCAACCTCTCTCAATTATCTCATCATGAAGATCCATCTAAACATTGCAAGGTTTCACCTTGTGGTTTCAACTTCTATTTCTTTCTATCATTCTTTTTGTCATGGAATTGTCATGGCAGATGTCCTAGCAAAAGGACTTAGTCGTAGGGCCATCGCAACTAGGAAGCTTAAAGGGGTTAATCGGGACAAAGGACACGAGAGGTTTTATACTAGTTCGGCCCCTTACGATGAAGGTAAAAGCCTACTTCTAGTTGTGTTGGAATTGCTGGGGTTTCGATCACCAAGAGGCTAATCCGCCGGCTTGGTTATCGATCTCTTCTTTCTTGCCCTAAGCCGCCGCCAGGTCGTCCCCTTATATACACGGGTTGACGCCTGGCGGCCTACGGAGTCCCGGCCGGCTCATAAAACATGTTTGGCTCGGTGACTGATACGTCCATTTTGCATCATGCTTTTATATCGATATTTATTTCATTATGGGCTGTTATTTCACATTATGTCACAATACTTATGGCTATTCTCTCTTATTTTACAAGGTTTACATAAGGAGGGAGAATGCCGGCAGCTGGAATTCTGGGCTGGAAAAGGAGCAAATATTAGAGACCTATTCTGCACAACTCCAAAAGTCCTGAAACTCCATGGAATACCTTATAATAAATAATGAAAAATCCTCGCCAAAGACGAAGACCAGGGGGCCCACACCCTTCTCACGAGGGTGGGGGCGCACCCCCCCTAGGGCGTGCCCTCCTACCTCGTGGGCCCCCTGGTGGCTCTCCGATGACCATCTTCTCCTATATGAAGTCTTTCGTTGAGAAAAAAATAAGAAGCAACCTTTCGGGACGAAACTCCGCCGCCACGAGGCGGAACCTTGGCGGATCCAATCTAGAGCTCCGGCAGAGCTGTTCTGCCGGGGAAACTTCCCTCCCGGAGGGGGAAATCATCGCCATCATCATCACCAATGCTCCTCTCATCAGGAGAGGGCAATCTCCATCAACATCTTCATCAGCACCATCTCATCTCAAAACCCTAGTTCATCTCTTGTATCCAATTCTTGTCTCCAAGTCCGGGATTGGTGCTAGTAGGTTGCTAGTAGTGTTAATTACACCTTGTAGTTGATGCTACTTGGTTTAATTGGTGGAAGATCATATGTTCAGATCCTATATCTCTACTCCTAATGGAGCAGTTGGTAGGATTGCGTCCACGGTTTATTTTCGTCTGGTTATATTTCGTCTGGTTTATTTTCGTCCGGTTTATTTTCGTCTCATATCCCACCACCATATCTCCTCACATTGATTTTTTTACCCTCACAATAAAAACTTTCCTAACTTTTCCAAAGTTTCCTAACTAGACACGTTATAAACGGGCATGTACCGATAGCACGTTATCAATTAATAAAATTTTGTTTTATGACAATCAATTCCAAATCCTAATTTTCCTAATGCATCGATCTTTGCCTTTTTTAAGTAGTTATTTTGATAGGGAGGGTTTAGCCACGAAAATCATCCCTCCATCATCGGCTGCATCCCTCACCCACGTCGCTGTTGCAGGATCTTCATCCGTCATCCTGAGCAATTGGGGCGGCGATGCGGGCGAGCTTCACGATAGTGGGGAGGACCAGGCCGCGGTGAAGGCAGGTCATGCGCTCCTCACGCTCCACGAACGGAACCTGCGCACGGAGGCGGTAGCGCGGGGTGGCAGCCGGCAATGAGGCGGCCGCGCTACGTGACAAGCTACGGGTCCCCCTTTGTGATGTTTTGGCATCGCTCCTTCATCGCACATCCTCAGGTTCCTCTTGCCCTTCCCTTCCTCTGTCCTCCTCTCCCATCTCTATGCTTTCACGTGCATCCAGTTTTGATTCCTCGTGTGATATATACCAAACATAGGTACGTCAATTCACTTCCTTCCCTTCCCTTCGTCCCTCGGTCCCACGCTCGTGGCGCTGAAGTGGTGGCAACAGGCGATGGCGGTGGTGTCGCTGATGGCGGCGAGGACAGCATGTGGCAGCTCCCGAAGCATGAACACGACCGCACCTCGGGCCTGCCGTCTGCCAAGATATGGGTGAGTTCTCGTGCTGCCAACCATAAACCCTCATGTCCTACAAATTCCTCAAACCCTACCGTCTTGATCCCATCGACGCTCTGATCCAAAGGACGATGCAGCTCTGGCCGATTGACAATGGAGGTTTGGGATCCTTCCTCTCAGCACCCACTCCTGGAAGAATCAGCGGTGCGCCACGCCGATTGAACCCCGTCGAGATCACTCGCCAAGATTGCTATTCTGAAGTTTATTGTAAAGAAAGTGAAGAGTGAGACAGGATCCGTTTATTTTCAACCGGTTTATTTTCAACTGGTTTATTTCCATCAAATTACCCCCACCCCCACGCCCACCCACCGAAACGCGCCCAGCGAACCGGGGAGAGATCCATTGATTTGGCTAAGGTAGGAAAGAATCTATTATTTGTTTGCTAAAGCAAATTGCATTAATGGGAGAGATCCGTTGATTTGGCTAAGGTAGGAAAGAATCTATTATTTGTTTGCTAAAGCAAATTGCATTAATGAAAGAGATCCGTTGATTTGGCTAAGATAGGCAAGAATCTATTATTTGTTTTCTAAAGAAAATTGCATTAATGAGAGAGATTTGTTGATTTGGCTAAGATAGGCGGTTTTGAGTAAAGTTATCTTTACTGTAGACATATAATGACAATTAATCAAGTATCAACATCATTGCATGCTTATTGTGTGGAATGTGTGTCCCAATGTTGACAGAAGGTATAAAAAGATTGTCTTGGAATTATTATTGTCTTGGGAAGATATTGCCCTGAATTCTCATTTCTCATCAGAAATTTAGTATCCATTTTCGTTGATCTTATTTGCAACATGTACAAGTCAGTAATAATCTAAGGGGGTGCCCTACCGGAGAAGATTATGATAGTTGGACAAGAAACTTGGTACTGTCGTGTAAGGTAAAGGTAGGAGAAATAGGAGATAAAAGCATGCATGGTGGGAGAAGGAAGTCGAATGTCGCGTGGTAGCTCAGACATGGAGTGTGGAAGAAAGACAATGACGAGATGTATGTATCTACTAGATCATGACCATGAGATATCATCCCATAGAAATGACCTTTGACTCTCATGTCACATGAATTTTCTCTTTGTATATATATATTTGTTAATCCGTGGCAACGCACGGACACGTAGCTAGTACATAATAATACCCCTCTAAATATGAACATGTTTATGCTTTGTGAGTAGTTACGTTTGTTCCTGAGGACAAGGGAGAAGTCTTGCTATTAGTAGTCATGTGAATTTGGTATTCGTTCGATATTTTGATGAGATGCATGTTGTCTAGCCTCTAGTGGTGTTATGTGAACGTCGACTACATAACACTTCACCATTATTTGGGCCTAGAGGAAGGCATTAGGAAGTAATAAGTAGATGATGGGTTGCTAGAGTGACAGAAGCTTAAACCCTAGTTTATGTGTTGCTTCGTAAGGGGCTGATTTGGATCCATATGTTTCATGCTATGGTTAGGTTTACCTTAATACTTTTGTTGTAGTTGCAGATGCTTGCAATAGAGGTTAATCATAAGTGGGATGTGTCGGGGATATACCCCATGGCATAAACCGGCCAGGAGTATAAACCGGCCGGACTGGATGACTCACTGGTAACCTGCCCGGAGCTTGGCGGTTCACCGGCTACCCGCCCGGTCTTGGCGGTTCATTAGTAACCCGGCGGGCGGGTCAGTTGGATGACGAGGCCCATGGCCCAGAAGGCCGGTTCATACTATGGTGGGCCGGTTTAAGAGGAATGGCATGAGGAATAGTTGCCTTACAAGGAGTTAAGACCAGGACTTGTATCCGGTTTGTATTAGAGATAGACTAGTCCTAATCCTAATAGGACTCCACATGTAAACCGCCCCTTCAACATATATAAGGAGGGGCAGGGCTCCCCAAAGGGGGAGGGGCAAGAAGAAACAATCTTAGGGCTAGACACAAAGAGGAGAGCCGGTTTACGGCGACTCCCTCGTGATGATAATGAGACCTAGCCTCAAACAGCATGTAGGGCTATTACCGGATGATGTTTCCCGAGGCCCGAAGCTGTCTAAATCCTTGTCTTGCGTGTTGATCCGCCCTGCATCTCTCGTCCCACTCAACCCCTCTCAAGCTACCACATAGATGCGTTGGCCTCGCGACTAAGTCCTGACACTAAGGACATCTGCCGTGACAATTCAACGACAGTTGGCGCCCACCGTGGGGCTCGCGCACGGTGGTGTTGAGTTCATGGAGGGATTTCTCACAGGGATTAAGAAGCTCGCGATTCGTCAGATGAAAAAAGAACAAGCAATATTCATGGTTTAGTGATTGGAGTTATAATTAGCTCTGGAGCTGACAGATACAAGATTGATTAGAGATGAAGAGATTTTAAGGTTTGTGCGTGCCGCCCCGCATGTGGCTCGGTGACTCGTCGAATCCGAAGACCAATCAATGTCTACTGCAGCAGCCGCAAGGCAGACCGAGACGACGTCTGGTCGGATTATTTGTTAGGCTACTTGCTGAATAAACAAAAACAACGAACGGTAACAGGAGCAACCCCCAAGAAAGATTGAATCAATGCTGCTGCTAAAATCACGGAGATCACTGTCAAGTACTAGTGCTAGTTGCGTGTTTTACGAGGTCTGTTTTTGGAGTAGTACTACTGCTACTTCTAGCACATGAGCTCTAACCAGAACAAAGATCTAAATCATGTCCATCACGTGAAGACATCAGAGGAAGGTGCCAACGTACCATGATTAAAACCACTTACGAGTCGCCCCGCCTCGTCGCTGTTGAAAAAAAAATTAAGGGAAGGGCTTCTACAACCTGGAGGAGGACGTATGAGACGGACTCGGTTTCGCCTCACTATTTCGAAATGGGACGGTTCGCCTTGGCTGGCCTCGCCCTCGCGGAGTCCCTAGGCCCAGCTCGCATCCGCCGCGGTTGACCCGGCCCTTCAAGAGCTAGAAGTGGCCCGCGTCAGTACAGGTATCCTTGCTGCACGAGGTCAGCAGTCATCGGTGAATCAGCCAGAAGCCAATAGCACCAGGATCGTGTGTGCATGTCTGTTGTACTACTACTACCTCAACCGAGGCACACGTCTCATCCCCCAAGGAAAAAGAAGAAGAAAAACCGTGAAGAAGCAATCAGAGTATTCAAAGTTGCTACCTACGGACGTAATCAGATCCGCTCGTTCGCTGGTTCTACTCTGCTACGCTGGAACCGTCGCGTTTAAACCGCCGGTGTCAGGGGAACGCCAACTTCAAGTCCCGAGGGAATCGGTGTCGCTGCTACTTTTTCCTGCAGTGGGGGCTAATTAAATCCAAAGAAACAAAGTGCTACTTGCAGACGAAGGCTGGTGCTGATTGATGTCTAATCCAGCCGCAGAGATCTAAGGAATAAACCAACATGACTAGTGCTGGTACTCTGTATTGGGCTGATTTTCTTCGGAGATCAGTTTGTGTAAATTGGATGGAATACACATATGTGGAGACCAGCTACGCGCTAATGGCCATGCCCACATGTGTCCAAAAAATAAATCAGGTGTTATTTTCCTTATACATTTTCTTAGTATACTTTAATTACTCTGAGCACAACTACTCTGCTCTATGGTATTTTTTATATGCAGGAGAATTATTCATTACAAAGTGGCATTATACTGTGGAGATGGAGGCACGCCGACATCGTTCGACACAGGTGGTTGTTGTTATTCAACGAACTCCCACACCGGCTTACAATGTCGTGGCCGTCTCTCACGACTGCACCGGCTTATAACGTCGCAGACGACTCGCCCGTCCACTCTCGCGACCGGTTCACATGTTCGCACTGGCTTACAACGCGGAGGATAACTTGCCCGTCCGCACCGGTTTACAATGCCGCGGCCGGTTCATCTATCCGAGCTGCCTCTGATGTTGCGGTCGCTTTTGTCGTCCGTCTCTCGCGGCCTGGTCTACATCAACATACCGGGCCGCACCTGTCTGCATGAGCTGTTTATTGGGCGCACAAGTCGCCGCCACTACAGTTTTGATTAACTTCAAATCGCCAGTTGGAAGGAACCATTGGCTGAGTTGCTGACACGGCTCATATGGGATCATTTACAACCCGCTGCAGTCACCTCAACCTTCTATGGATTCACATCGTGCTATCAACGCCAATGATATACAAGTTATGCCGGTTTATATCACGGTCAAATATGGAGAGCCTCAAGCCAACTCCTCGAGTCACCTTTGAGACTCGGGGGCTACGATGACATGATTCAGCAAATATTGCCAGTTTCTGCAAATTTAAAAACCCCAGGACGATGGAGGGAAGGATAACCCGGTCCCGGAGGCTACTGTTATATTGATGAAAGTTTAAAGGCCGTCAGAAAATTTCTGGTTTAGAAAGTATCTGACAGTTACAAAATCCCGGCTCAATGAAGAAGATCCGGGTCATCAGAAAGGATTCCGGTTTAAAATCCGGCTCAAGGGAAGTCAGTCTGACTGAAGCTCTCAAATATCCGGTGTACAGTCTGGCTCAAGGGAAATCTGTTCTCCCCCAAAGCTCTGAAGCGCTCAAATCCAGTTTAACAATGTCCGATTCAAAAAGGAATTAACTTCTCGCAAGTTCGGGTTTAAAGGCCGTCAGAAAATTTTCCGGCTGAAAATGAAGATTCCGGTTTAAAATCCGGTTCAAGGGAAAGATGTCTCCCACAAAGATTTGAAGCTCTCAATATCCGGTTCAAGATCCCGGTTGAAGAAGAATTTATCTCTTGCAAAAAAAGTTAAAAGTTGCCAAAGAGGACCTGCTGCCATGATGCGCGGTTCAAACATGGGTATCCCGCCTTACTGGCCTGACATATTATCGATCACATGGAGGCTTCTGCTTCATAAAGCGGGGTCTCTGTTCTTTTACATCATGTGAGGTGACACGGAGTTTCTCTAAAGCGGCCTCCGGTTTACCCCTTGAGTTTGCTTTGCTAAAAGCATCGTGTTATATCACTTGGAGGATTGGTCGTGTCCGAACCAATACCATGCCTCTTGATAGGCGAAAGCCACCAGATCACTTGGGGACTAGGTCATGTCTGAACCAGTCACGCCTCTTGATCGGCCTAAGGCCACAGAATCACTTGGGGGCTTGGTCGAACCCGAACCATGACCACACCATTTGGTCGGCATAAATGCCACAAGAATCACTTGGGGACCTGGCTAACTAGAACCATAGTTACACCTAACGGGAGCTTGGTCGTGTTTAGCCATGGTAACGTCATTTGATCAGCTTAAATAAAACTTTTCTTTTGCTTCACACTTTTCTTTGAAGTTTTTTTTGCTTTTCATTGTGTTTCTTAAACCGGCAAATTTTATTTTCAATTGACGGAACATAGTTCACGTCAATTCGGAGACTATTTGCCCGGTTTAACATCCTCTTATGGAGTAAACCGGTGTTTATCACAACCCGGCACGGTTTTATCATAAACCGGCACAATATGGAAGGAGTTATCAGTACTCAAGATTTGGGTTATCACCCTTACTACAAAAAGTTGGTAAAACCAACGATGTGATTCAATGTCACAGGTATGATATATTTCATATTTGATTATTCTAAATGCAGCCTTGGTTATAAACCCAGGTTATATGTTGGGTATTATGACCCGTCCGGCGGTAAACCGCCAGGACACTTTAAACTTATTGTATGCAGAAACAGGTTTGTTAAACCGGCCTGTTTTTTGGACTATAAAGTCGCCAGTATATATATATATATATATATATATATATATATATATATATATATATATATTTGGATTGCGCCGTCGGAGTTATGCGCTTATAAATCATTGGATTATAGTATCTTGAATAGCCAACATGGCTGGATTTTGATGGTTATTAATAACCGGTATTATTGAGTTTTCAAAGTCGCTTTAGCGCAACAGTTATTATTTTATCAAAGGATATGATTTATTCTACAATGGAAGGAATAGTCCCGAGTCGCTGCAGGCTCACGACCCGGCACTTGGGGGCTATATTATTCAAATTGAGATTACATGCAAGTCTCATGTCGCTGCAAGCATGCACCATGACACTTGGGGGCTAATGCAAAGTCATTTTTACTAGTATTATTGAAGACCCGACTCATCATATTATAATGAGCCGGCCCTTGGGGGCTACCAATTGCTCCTGTCAACAATTAAAGGTACACAAATTTTCGTCCATAATAGTGAAGGATTCATTGCTCAGTTGGTAAAGCACAAAACTCTTAACCTTGTGGACGTGGGTTCAAGCCCTACGATGGAAGCTACATTATAAGGTGTTATTTTCATTGAAGTATATATCAAGTCCCGGTTCAGTATTATTTTACTAAGCCGGCCCTTGGGGGCTACACATCACTGCTCAAGTCTACATGATTATATTTATAAAGTCCCTGCTAATTATTGCATAATGACCCGGCACTTGGGGGCTACACTGATTGAAGTTTTTTAGCAATTACAAGTCCCAGGTTGCTGCAAGCATGACAACCCGGCACTTGGGGGCTACATATATGGAGTATTCAGTTTATATGATTGAGATGAACAAACCGGATTTCTTCAAGGTTGAAACACTTATTGGAGCAAGTCTTAAGTTATCACTATGTTATCCTCTTAAGACTTGGGGGTTACAGGTATTATGCATATAAAGGAGGAACATCTTCTTTTTATCAGTTTTGAGCAAATCAGGAAGATCAATTACATGACCCGGTGTTGATAACAATTATGACCTGGTGCCATCAATATTTATAAACTGGCAATTTTTGGTAATATTAAACCGGCAAGTTTTACATCTTCAAACCGGCTGAATATCAGATAAGTATTTTCAGACCCATATTTCTTAAATCGGTGCTTTGGGAGCTGAGTCAAAGGAGTTATTCTTCACAATATTTCTCGGTGACAAACCAATGTCGGCAAATTGATTATGAAGTTGGCATATTGACCTAGATTTTCTAGAAGAAGGAAATGGCAAGGAATTAAGGATGCTCAGATGCCGGTTTACAAGAATTCTTAACCCGGAGCATAATCTATCAAATTTGTTCTTGTACTTGTTTTACAGGATCAGTTTAACATGGATAAATCCAAATTAAACTGGGGGCTAATGTCGGGGATATACCCCGTGGCGTAAACCGGCCGAGAGTATAAACCGGCCAGACTGGATGACTCACTGGTAACCCGCCCGGAGCTTGGCGGTTCACCGGCTACCCGCCCGGTCTTGGCGGTTCATTAGTAACCCGGCGGGCGGGTCAGATGGATGACGAGGCCCATGGCCCAGAAGGCCGGTTCATACTATGGTGGGCCGGTTTAAGAGGAAAGGCATGAGGAATATTTACCTTACAAGGAGTTAAGACTAGGACTTGTATCCGGTTTGTATTAGAGATAGACTAGTCCTAATCCTAATAGGACTCCACATGTAAACCGCCCCTTCAACATATATAAGGAGGGGCAGGGCTCCCCAAAGGTGGAGGGGCAAGAAGAAACAATCTTAGGGCTAGACACAAAGAGGAGAGCCGGTTTACGACGACTCCCTCGTGATGATAATGAGACCTAGCCTCAAACAGCATGTAGGGCTATTACCGGATGATGTTTCCCGGGGCCCGAAGCTGTCTAAATCCTTGTCTTGCGTGTTGATCCGCCCTGCGTCTCTCGTCCCACTCAACCCCTCTCAAGCTACCACATAGATGCGTTGGCCTCGCGACTAAGTCCTGACACTAAGGACATCTGCCGTGACAATTCAACGACAAGATGCTTGTTCAATTAAGAACATCACCCAAGCACCGGTCCACCCATGTCAAATTATCAAAGTACCGAACGCAAATCATATGAACGTGATGAAAACTAGCTTGACGATATTCCCATGTGTCCTCGGGAGCACTTTTCCTTGTATAAGAGTTTGTCCAGGCTTGTCCTTTGCTACAAAAAGTATTGGGCCACCTTGCTGCACTTTATTTACTTTTGTTACTTGTTGCTCGTTACAAATTATCCTATCAAAAAACTATATCTTACCACTTATTTCAGTACTTGCAGAGAATACCTTGCTGAAAACCGTTTATCATTTCCTTCTGCTCCTCATTGGGTTCGACACTCTTACTTATCGAAAGGACTACGATAGATCCCCTATACTTGTGGGTCATCAAGACTCTTTTCTGGCGCCGTTGCCGGGGTGTGAAGCGCCTTTGGTAGGTGGAATTTGGTAAGGAAAAATTTATATAGTGTGCTGAAATTTATTGTCACTTGTTACTATGGAAAGTAATCCTCTGAGGGGCTTGTTCGGGGTATCTTCACCCCGACTAGTAGAGCAAAGAGTTTCTCCTCAACCTACTGAACCTATTGAAAATGAATATGAAAATGAAATTCCTTATGAGTATCCTTCGGGTATGATAGAAAAACTGCTAGCTAATCCTTTTACAAGAGATGGAACAAAGCATCCTGATGAACACCTAATATATGTGGATGATGTTTGTGGATTATTTAAGCTTGCAGGTATACCCGATGATGTTGATAAGAAGAAGGTCTTCCCTTTATCTTTGAAGGGAGACGCATTGATATGGTATAGGCTATGTGATGATACGAGATCATGGAACTATAGAAGATTGAAATTGGAATTTCATCAAAAGTATTACCCTATGCATCTTGTTCATCGTGATCGCAATTATATATATAATTTTTGGCCTCGCGAAGGAGAAAGCATTGCTCAAGCTTGGGGGAGGCTTAAATCAATGTTATATTCATGCCCCAATCATGAGCTCTCAAGAGAAATGATTATTAAAAAAATTTATGCTCGACTTTCTGAAAATAATCGCACCATGCTCAATACTTCTTGTGCTGGCTCTTTTATGATGAAGACTATTGAATTCAAATGGGATTTATTGGATAGAATTAAATGCAACTCTGAAGATTGGGACCTCGACAATGGTAAGGAGTCAGGTATGACACCTGAGTCTGATTGTGTTAAATCTTTTATGTATACCGATATTTTCCATAAGTTTAGCACTAAATATGGACTTGATTATGAGATAGTAGCTTCTTTCTGTGAATCTTTTGCTACTTATGTTGATCTCCCTAAGGAGAAGTGGTTTAAATATCATCCTCCCATAGAAGTAAAAGTAGCTGCACCTGTTAAAGTTGAAGAAAAGACTGTCACTTATAATGATCCTATTGTTCCTACTTCTTATGTTGAGAAACCACCTTTTCCCTGTTAGAATAAAGGATCATGCTAAAGCTTCAACTATGGTTCGTAAAAGCAATATTAAAATATATACACCTCCTGAGCAAGTTAAAGTAGACCCTAATATTGCTATTGTTAAGGATCTCTTGTCTGATAATATTGATGGGCATGTTATTCAGTTCTGCGGTGAAACTGCTAGAATTGCTAAACCTTGTGCTAAAGGTAAACATAGACCTGTGGTAGGCGTGCCTGTTATTTCTGTTAAAATAGGAGATCATTGTTATCATGGTTTATGTGATATGGGTGCTAGTGCTAGTGTTATACCTCATGCCTTATACAAAGAAATTAAGAATGAAATTGCACCTGTTGAGTTAGAAGATATTGATGTTACTATTAAACTTGCTAATAGAGATACTATTGCACCAATTGGAATTGTTAGAGATGTTGAAGTCTTGTGTGGGAAAACTAAATATCCTGCTGATTTTCTTGTTCTTACTTCTCCACAAGATAGCTTTTGTCCCATTATATTTGGTAGACCCTTCTTAAATACTGTCAATGCCACCATAGACTGCACTAAGAATATTGTTACTGTTGGTTTGGATGATATGGTTCATGAGTTTAATTTCTCTAAATTAATAAACAACATCGTGAGGAAGAATTACCTAGTAAGGATGAAATTATTGGTCTTTCTTCTATTGCCGTACCTCCTAGTGATCCTTTAGAACACTATTTGCTAGACCATGAAAATTATATGTTCATGAATGAAAGAAGGGAAATAGATGATGTATTCTTTAAACAGGAACCTATTCTGCAACACAACTTGTCTGTTGAAATTTTGGGAGATCCTCCTCCACCCAAGGGTGATCCCGTGTTTGAGCTTAAACCGTTTCCTGATAATCTTAAATATGCTTATCTTGATGAAAAGAAGATATATCCTGTTATTATTAGTGCTAACCTTTTAGAGCATGAAGAAGAAAGATTATTGAAAACTCTGAAAAAGCATCATGCTGCTATTGGATATACTCTTGATGATCTTAAGGGCATTAGTCCCACTCTATGTCAACATAAAATAAATTTGGAAGCAGATGCCAAACCAGTTCGTGATCCTCAATGACGTCTGAATCCTAAAATGAAAGAAGTGGTAAGAAAAGAAATATTAAAGCTTCTGGAGGCAGGTATAATCTATCCCGTTGCTGATAGTGAGTGGGTAAGTCCTGTCCATTGTGTCCCTAAGAAGGGAGGTATTACTGTTGTTCCTAATGATAAAGATGAATTGATTCCACAAAGAATTATCACTGGTTATAGGATGGTAATTGATTTCCGCAAATTAAATAAAGCTACTAAGAAAGATCATTACCCTTTACCTTTTATTGATCAAATGCTAGAAAGATTATGCAAACATACACACTATTGCTTTCTAGATGGTTATTCTGGTTTCTCTCAAATACCTGTGTTGGCTAGAGATCAATCAAAGACTACTTTTACACGCCCTTTTGGTACTTTTGCTTATAGACGTCTACCTTTTGGTCTATGTAATGCACCTGCTACCTTTCAAAGATGCATGATGGCTATATTCTTTGACTTTTGTGAAAAGATTTGCGAGGTTTTCATGGATGACTTTTCCGTCTATGGTTCCTCTTTTGACGATTGCTTGAGCAATCTTGATCGAGTGTTGCAGAGATGTGAAGAAACTAATCTTGTCTTGAATTGGGAAAAGTGCCACTTTATGGTTAATGAAGGTATTGTTTTGGGGCACAAAGTTTCCAAAAAAGGTATTGAAGTTGATAAAGCCAAAGTTGATGCTATTGAAAAGATGCCATGTCCCAAGTACATCAAAGGTATAAGAAGTTTCCTTGGTCACGCCGGATTTTATAGGAGGTTCATTAAGTACTTCTCGAAAAAAATTCGGCCTCTGACTAATTTATTGCAAAAAGATATACCATTTGTCTTTGATGATGATTGTGTAGAAGCATTTGAAATACTTAAGAAAGCATTAGTCTCTGCACCTGTTGTTCTGCCACTTGATTGGAATTTACCCTTTGAAATTATGTGTGATGCTAGTGATTATGCTGTAGGTGCTATTCTAGGGCAAAGAGTTGATAAGAAATTAAATGTTATTCATTATGCTAGTAAGACTATAGACAATGCTCAAAGAAATTATGCTACTACTGAAAAAGAGCTTTTAGCAGTTGTATTTGCTTGTGATAAGTTCAGAACTTATCTTGTTGATTCTAAAGTAACTATTCACACTGATCATGCTGCTATTAAATATCTTATGGAGAAGAAAGATGCTAAACCTAGAATTATTAGATGGGTTCTCTTGCTACAAGAATTTGATTTGCATATTGTTGATAGAAAAGGAGCTGAGAACCCCGTTGCAGACAACTTATCTAGGTTAGAGAATGTTCTTGATGACCCACTACCTATTGATGATAGCTTTCCTGATGCACAATTAAATGTCATAAGTACTTCTTGTAGTACCCCTTGGTATGCTGATTATGCTAACTACATTGTTGCTAAGTTCATACCACCTAGCTTCACATACCAACAAAAGAAAAATTTCTTCTATGATTTGAGACATTACTTTTGGGATGACCCACATATTTATAAAGAAGGTGTAGATGGTATTATTAGACGTTGTGTACCTGAGCATGAACAAGAACAGATCCTACACAAGTGCCACTCCGAAACTTATGGAGGACACCACGCGTGTCGTGGAATTGTCACGGTAGATGTTCTAGTGTGAGGACTTAGTTGTGAGGCCAACGCATCTATGTGGTAGCTTGAGAGGGGTTGAGCGGGACGAGAGACGCGAGGTTTTACCCAGGTTCGGCCCCTCACGATGGAGGTAAAAGCCTACATCCTGCTTCATTGATATTAATGATGATGATTACAAGGGTGCTCTATATCGAGAGCTACTGACTTGTCTGTCTAAACCTAACTTGTGAAACTTGTGAATCTTGTCCCCTTTTGGGGAGCCCTGCCCCTCCTTATATATGTTGGAGGGGCGGGTTACATATGGAGTCCAACTCGGACTTTAACTTAAACTATTTTGACTTCCCTTCTTGGGCTTCTTAATGTGTGCTGGTTTAACATTGGTAAACCGGTTTACAAATATTGTCTACCGGTTTAACATCATCTGCCGGTTTAACACCAGCCAGTTTACCGTCTGTCTTAGCCATCTGGAACACGCGCCGGGTCACCAATGAATCTTCAGGCTCGTGAATCGTCGTCGGTGAACCGCCAGACACATAAGTCACCAATCCTCCGGCGGTTTACCAATGAAACGCCTAGTTCGACCGGGTTATACTTCCGGCCGGTTTACACCGTAGGGTATATCCCCGACATTAGCCCCCAAGTTTAGCTTGGATTTATCCATGGTAAACTTATGCTGCAAAATAAACACAAGAACAAATTTGACAGGTTATGCTCCGGGTTAAGAATTCTTGTAAACCGGTACCTGATCACCCTTAAGTCCTTGTTATTTCCTCCTTCTGGGAAATCCAGGTCAATGTACCAGCTTCATAATCAATTTGCCGACATTGGTTTGTCACAGAGAAATATTGTGAAGAATAACTCCTTTGACTCAGCTCCCAAAACGCCGGTTTAAGAAATATGGGTCTTGAAATACTTATCTGATATTCAGCCGGTTTGAAGATGTAAAACTTGCCGGTTTAATATTACCAAAATGGCCGGTTTATAAATATTGATGGCATCGGGTCATAATTGCTGACGACACCGGGTCATGTAATTGATCTTCCTGATTTGCTCAAAACTGATAAAATGAAGATATTCCTCCTTTATATGTATAATACCTGTAGCCCCCAAGTCCTAAGAGGAAAATAGTGATAACTTAAGACTTGCCCCAATAAGTGTCTCAACCTTGAAGAAATCCGGTTTGTTCATGTCAATCATAGTCAGAATTGAGTATTCTACATATGTAGCCCCCAAGTGCCGAGTTGTCATGCTTGCAGCAACCTGGGACTTGAAATTGCCTTATTCTCATAAAAAACTTCAACTAGTATAGCCCCCAAGGGCCGGGTCAGTATGCAATAATGAGCAGGGACTTTGTAAATATGATCATGTAAACTTGAGCAGCAATATGTAGCCCCCAAGGGCCGGCTTAATAAGATAATATTGAGCTGGGACTTGATATATTCTTCACTGAAAATAACATCATATGATGTAACCCCCGTCATGGGGCTTGAACCCACGTCCACAAGGTTAAGAGCCTTGTGTTTTACCAACTGAGCAGTGGATCCTTCAATAATAGATGAAAAATCTGTGTACCTTGAATTGTTGACAGGAGCAATTGGTAGCCCCCAAGTGTCATGGTGCATGCTCGCCGCGACATGAGACTAGTGTATTTAATGTAATTTTAACTAAAATAATCTAGCCCCCAAGTGCCGGGTCGTAAGCGTGGAGCAACTCGGGACTATTCCTTCAATTGTAGAATAAATCATATCTATTGATAATATGATAGCCATTGCGCTAAAGCGACTTTGAAAACCTTAATCATAATACTGGTTATTGATAACCATAATAAAAAATCCAGCCATGTTGGCTATTTGAATAATATACCCAATGATTTATAAGCGCATAATTCCAATGGCGCAATCCAAATATATACTGGCGACTTATAGTCCAAAGCCAGGCTAGTTCAATAAACACCGGTGATTTGTAATTATGCTTTATTCAACCTGTTTCTGCATACAACAAGTTTAAAGTGTCCTGGCGGTTTACCGCCGGATGGGTCATAACGCCCAACATATAACCCGGGTTTATAACCAAGGCTGCACTTAAGAATAATCAAATATGAAATAAATCATACCTGTGACATTGAATCACATCATTGGTTTACGAACTTTTTTTAGTAAGGGTGATAACCCAAATCTTGAGTATGATAACTCCCGTCATATTTTGCCGGTTTGTAATAAAACCGTGTCGGGTTGTAATAAACACCGGATAATCATCCTGACAACTTATAGTCAACGCCAGACCGGATTAAGAAAACTCCAGTTTATAATTGAGTTTGTACTAACAACTGATAGTTGAAAGCTTGTGCCGGGTTAAGAAACACCGGACTGATTTGATGACTGATAGTCATACCGGGTCAATAGACACCGGTTCAACATAAAATTTATCAAAAGAGAAAAAATCTTGACAAAGGCAAATAAAACCGTGTAGTCGAGGCTTTTCAAGGGCTGCCAGGCCCAAATTCGAGGCTTTTCGTGGGCTGCCAGGCCGCTGAGTTTAACCATTTGACAAAGCCTTTTAAGATGGCCCTCCAACTAACCAATCATCGTTTTAACTTTGACAAGTTCAGGGTCTCAATGAGAGTAACTATCAAACGTTCGAAGGGTCATGCCAGGATTACCTGGATAGGAGTGGCTTACTTGATGAAGGCAGGTTAACCCGGGGTTTTAGGTGAATACACAAGGCTTCCAAGCCGTGGGTCGATACCCAGCTACAAGGGTCCTTTCAAACTCTTTGGTATTTGACACAAAGAGCCCCCAAGTAACTTTGTGAGCTGTGCTCAATGGGTGCCTATGTTTGAGTTGTGCGTAGCAACAAGACTCTCTTTGGCCCCTTGGGTGTGAAGCTCCCAAGCTTTGTTGTGGCGTGATGGCAGGATTAATGGACAGGACTCTGCTTTGCAAGCAGAAGCCCCCATGTGATATATTTCTGAGCTGTGCTCCCCGGGTGCTTATGTTTGAGTTGTGTTGTGCAACAAACTCTCTTTGGCCCCTGATGATAATATTGTCTTGATAGCCGCATGAAGAGGGTAGTAACGCCGTGTTTCTCTTTGGTGAATACACCTATGTTTGAATAGGAAGCCCCCAAGTAATTACATGAAGATGAGCCCATAAGACAGAACACCCATGTTTGAACCGCGCATCAGGGCAACAGGTCCTCTTGGGCAACCTTTAAATTTTTTACAAGAGATAAATTCTTCTTGAACCGGGATTTTAAACCGGATATTGAGAGCTTCAAAGCTTTATGGGAGACATCTTTTCCTTGAGCCGAATTGTAAACCGGAGTCTTCATTTTCAACCGGAAATTTTCTGACGGCTTGTTAAACTCGAACTTGTGAGAAGTTAATTCCTTTTTGAACCAGAAATTCTTAAACCGGATTTGAGAGCTTCAGAGCTTTGTAGGAGACATATTTCCCTTGAACCGGATTTTGAACCGGAATCTTTCTTGATAAACCGAAATTCTTCTATTGAACCGGAACTTTATGAGTGTCAATCACTTTTTAAACCGGAAATTTTTCGGCCGGCCTTCAAATTTTCTCCAATAGGGCAGTAGCCTCCAGGGTCGGGTTATATTTGCCTCCAATGACCCGGAGTTTATGAATTTGTGATAACACCATTGAGCCATCTGATGAAGGCTAATAATATATTATGATCCGCTCCAGGTTTGTTAGAATAAACCGGACCGCAAGTCAGCGTTTTGCACACGTCTGTTGGTCAGCTTGTATGAGCAGGCATGGCTCTGATTTGTTGATATATCTGCAAGAGTCGGCCATGGGCGTTGTACACCGGCGCGGATGAGAGAAACAGCCGCGAGCGTTGTAAGCCGGGGTGGACGGTTGAGTCGGCCACATGCGTTATAAACCGGCGTGGACGGTTGAGTCGGCCACAGGCGTTGTAAACCGGCGCAGACGGAGAGTTGGCCGCGGGCATTGTAAACTGGCGCGGACGGAGAATTGGCCGCGGGCATTGTAAACCGGCGCAGATGGAGAGTTGGCCGCGGGCATTGTAAACCGGTGCGGATGGAGAGTTGGCCGCGGGCATTGTAAACCGGTGCGGACGGAGAGTTGGCCGCGGGCATTGTAAACCGGCGCGGACGGAGAGTTGGCCGCGGGCATTGTAAACCGGCGCGGACGGAGAGTTGGCCGCGGGCATTGTAAACCGGCACAGACGGAGAGTTGGCCCCGGGCATTGTAAACTGGCGCGGACGGAGAGTTGGCCGCGAGCATTGTAAACCGGCGCGATCGATCGTCGGTGTAGACAGACGCCAGCAATGTGCTCTCCGTATTTGTGGCACGGTAGCCACTCTTATAATGAGTAATTTTCCTACACAAAGATCACAAACGAGAGTAATTGTTCACGAAAGAATGAAAAAATATCATAAAAATTGATCGGATGGATTTCACCTGATTCGTCTGGATGGTGGACGATCAATACGTGGCATCCGTAGATAATTTTGCAAAAAATGTTATCCTCCCAAAAACTGTTATCCTCACGCAGATAACCTCCACGGGAGTAACAATCCTAGCGGCTAGAGCGCTAGTACAAAGAGCATCCGATGGATTTTGCTTCACGATTCAGTGAGGTACTGAATTCACTCCTTTCTTTCTTTTTCCTTTTTTTCAATAGTAATTTTCCCTTGATGACCGGAGTACTCGAACTTGCATCTCACATGATAGAATCCATTATCCACGTGAGGGAGGTACTTCCCAGGCTTGAGCAAAGTAGTAGTAGCTTTGCCTTTTCCTAGTAGCACTTTTGACTTACTTTAATACCATGATGTGGACATCGAGACTGCAGATTGCATCACGGGATTTTCCTTTAATACCATGATGTGGACATCGATACCATGATGTGTACTTCCCAGGTTTGTTTTCCTTTTTTTTAAACCGGATCCGTATCCTTTCCAGCATCGGGGCCGGCTGTGGAACAACTAGTACTCCGGGACAATAGCCCTCACGTAGATGGCAATGCTTAGAACCGGTCAAACCAGAGGAACTCCTGCATGCATGAATACTAATACGAGCAATTTGCGTTGATCCGTGTGTCGTTTTTGTCATCTGGTGACGTCATGGATGGAAGGACAGGGCAGGCAGCATCTTGCCTGCATGTTGGGTCAGGAAACACAGATCCTCGCGCGTGGATGTTGCTGTTGTACCTTTTTCTTCTCTTTCTCAATCTGAATTGGATCCAAACCGATCTGACTTCTGTTCTCCATTGTCGCTTGTACTGGCCACGTGTGATTTTTTTCTTTTTTTAGACGATCCCGTTGGCCGTTGCAGAGGAGAAAATCGAACCGACAGGAGTTGCCGTGTGCGCTGTTTGCGGACTTTTCTTCTGTCCTTGATTTTGAGATGAGGATAGATTTGATCTCTGATGACCGAACACAGAGTCGACGTAAATTCTTCTAACCGGCTTTTCTTCATCTGGCTGATCGTGAGCCACTCGATCCTTAGTAAAAGATCCCTTCAAGAACTCATCACCACCGTGCGCAAGCCCCACGATGGGCGCCAACTGTCGTGGAATTGTCACGGCAGATGTCCCAGTGTGAGGACTTAGTCGTGAGGCCAACACATCTATGTGGTAGCTTGAGAGGGGTTGAGCGGGATGAGAGACACGAGGTTTTACCCAGGTTCGGCCCCTCATGATGGAGGTAAAAGCCTACATCCTGCTTCATTGATATTAATGATGATGATTACAAGGGTGCTCTATCTTGAGAGCTACTGACTTGTCTGTCTAAACCTAACTTGTGAAACTTGTGGAACTTGTGAATCTTGTCCCCTTTTTGGGAGCCCTGCCCCTCCTTATATATGTTGGAGGGGCGGGTTACATATGGAGTCCAACTCAGACTTTAACTTAAACTATTTTGACTTCCCTTCCCGGGCTTCTTAACGTGTGCCGGTTTAACATTGGTAAACCAGTTCACAAATATTGTCTACTGGTTTAACATCGTCTGCCGGTTTAACACCAGCCGGTTTACCGTCTGTCTTAGCCATCTGGAACACGCACCGGGTCACCAATGAATCTTCAGGCTCGTGAATCGTCGTCGGTGAACCGCCAGACACGTAAGTCACCAATCCTCCGGCGGTTTACCAATGAATCGCCTAGTCCGGCCGGGTTATACTTCTGGCCGGTTTATGCCGCGGGTATAGAACTGCACATAAGGTATTGCAATCCGGTTTTTATTGGCCTACTCTCTTCAAGGATGCCCATAAGTTTGTCCTATCTTGTGATGAATGTCAAAGAATTGGTAATATTAGTAGACGTCAAGAAATGCCTATCAATTATTCACTTGTTATTGAACCGTTTGATGTTTGGGGATTTGATTATATGGGACCTTTTCCTGCCTCTAATGGATATACACATATTTTAGTTGTTGTTGATTACATTACTAAGTGGGTAGAAGCTATTCCAACTAGTAGTGCTGATCATAACACTTCTATTAAAATGCTTAAAGAAGTTATTTTTCCGAGGTTTGGAGTCCCTAGATATTTAATGACCGATGGTGGTTCACATTTTATTCATGGTGCTTTCCGTAAAATGCTTGCTAAATATGACGTCAATCATAGAATTGCATCTTTGTATCACCCACAATCTAGTGGTCAAGTAGAATTGAGTAATAGAGAACTCAAATTAATTTTGCAAAAGATTGTCAATAGGTCTAGAAAGAATTGGTCCAAGAAACTTGATGATGCATTATGGGCCTATAGAACTGCATATAAAAATCCTATGGGTATGTCTCCGTATAAAATGGTATATGGAAAAGCATGTCACTTACCTCTCGAACTAGAACATAAGGCATATTGGGCTATTAAAGAGCTCAACTATGATTTCAAACTTGCTAGCGAAAATAGGTTATTTGATATTAGCTCACTTGACGAATGGAGAACCCAAGCTTATGAAAATGCCAAGTTGTTTAAAGAAAAGGTTAAAAGATGGCATGACAAAAGGATACAAAAGCGTGAGTTTAATGTAGGTGATTATGTATTGCTATACAACTCTCGTTTAAGATTTTTTGCAGGTAAACTTCTCTCTAAATGGGAAGGCCCTTATGTTACCGAGGAGGTCCATCGTTCCGGTGCCATAAAAATCAACAACTTCAGAGGCACAAATCCGAAGGTGGTAAACAGTCAAAGAATCAAACATTATATCTCAGGTAATCCCATAAATGTTGAATCCAATATTATTGAAACCGTAACCCCAGAGGAATACATAAGGGGCACTATCCAGAACGTTCCAGACTCCGAAAAGGAATAGGTATGTGGTACGGTAAGTAAACCGACTCCAAAACAATTTTTAAGGCAATATTTCTCCGTTTTGGAATATTTAGAAAAATAGAAAATTAAGTAGCAGTCCGGGAAGGACACGAGGGCCCCACGAGGGTGGAGGGCGCGCCCCCTACCTCGTGAGCTCCTCGTGTGCCTTCCGGACTCCAGTTTATTGCATGATACGTATTTTGGTCGGTAAAAATTCACTATATAATCTCCCGGGGGTTTTGACTCCCGTATCATGCAAAAATCTCCTGTTTTTGTTTCGAGTTGTTTTTCTGACAGATCTAGATTATCATGACGTCCCCAAGTGCTTCCAAGGACAAGTTCTTAGAGAAGGTCATCAACCCTTACCTCGCGGAGGTGATGCGACACCCTCAAACCATTGAGATGCGTGATGGGTTGCTGCACATCCGCGATGCCGAGGGACCAAAGGGAACCGGAAGCGTGGAGTCGAGGCTCGAAGCAATGGAGCAACAAGTTTTCAAGTGCCATGGGATGGTGGAGCGTGGAATCAACGCTAGCCACACGATGCTCGTGGAGTTCACTAACAACTATAAGCCCCTATCTTTCTCTGTTTCCGACTAAAACTCCGTAACCACAAGTATTGCGTGAGTGTTAGCAACTATGAAGGACTAGATGATAGTTGAGTATGTGGACTTGCTTTTTAGCTCTGACATAGACTCTTTCTGATGTTATGATAAATTGCAATTGCTTCAATGACTGAGGTTATAGTTTGTTGGTTCTCAATAAGGTTTTTGATTCGTACTTTTGCATTCTGAATAGATCATCACTTGAACAAAAGTAATCATATGACAATATCTATATATGTTGCGGTTATGAGAATAATCATGATGCCTTCATGTCCGTATTTTATTTTTATCGACGCCTCTACCTCTAAACATGGGGACATGTTTATTGTTATCGGCTTTCGCTTGAGGACAAGCGAGGTCTAAGCTTGGGGGAGTTGATACGTCCATTTTGCATCATGCTTTTATATAGATATTTATTGCATTATGGGCTGTTATTTCACATTAAGTCACAATACTTATGGATATTCTCTCTTATTTTACAAGGTTTACATAAGGAGGGAGAATGCCGGCAGCTGGAATTCTGGGCTGGAAAAGGAGCAAATATTAGAGACCTATTCTGCACAACTCCAAAAGTCCTGAAACTCCACGGAATACCTTATAATAAATAATGAAAAATCCTCGCCAAAGATGAAGACCAGGGGGCCCACACCCTGCTCACGAGGGTGGGGGTGCGCCCCCTACCTCGTGGGCCCCCTGGTGGCTCTCCGATGACCATCTTCTCCTATATGAAGTCTTTCATCGAGAAAAAAAATAAGAAGCAACCTTTCGGGACAAAACTCCGCCGCCACGAGGCGGAACCTTGGCGGATCCAATCTAGAGCTTTGGAAGAGCTGTTCTGCCGGGGAAACTTCCCTCCCAGAGGGGGAAATCATCGCCATCGTCATCACCAGCGCTCCTCTCATCGGGAGAGGGCAATCTCCATCAACATCTTCATCAGCAACATCTCATCTCAAAACTCTAGTTCATCTCTTGTATCCAATTCTTGTCTCCAAGTCTGGGATTGGTGCTAGTAGGTTGCTAGTAGTGTTAATTACTCCTTATAGTTGATGCTAGTTGGTTTAATTGGTGGAAGATCATATGTTCAGATCCTATATACATAATAATACCCCTCTAATTATGAACATGTTTATGCTTTGTGAGTAGCTATGTTTGTTCCTGAGGACAGGGGAGAAGTCTTGCTATTAGTAGTCATGTGAATTTGGTATTCATTCGATATTTTGATGAGATGCAGGTTGTCTAGCCTCTAGTGGTGTTATGTGAACGTCGACTACATAACACTTCACCATTATTTGGGCCTAGAGGAAGGCATTGTGAAGTAATAAGTAGATGATGGGTTGCTAGAGTGACAGAAGCTTACACCCTAGTTTATGCGTTGCTTCGTAAGGGGCTGATTTGGATCCATATGTTTCATGCTATGGTTAGTTTACCTTAATACTTTTGTTGTAGTTGCGGATGCTTGCAATAGAGGTTAATCATAAGTGGGGTGCTTGTTCAAGTAAGAACAACACCCAAGCACCGGTCCACCCACATGTCAAGTTATCAAAGTACCGAACGTGAATCATATGAACATGATGAAAACTAGCTTGACGATATTCCCATGTGTCCTCGGGAGCGCTTTTCCTTATATAAGAGTTTGTCCAGGCTTGTCCTTTGCTACAAAAAGGATTGGGCCACCTTGCTGCACTTTATTTACTTTTGTTACTTGTTGCTCGTTACAAATTATCTTATCACAAAACTATATGTAACCACTTATTTCAGTACTTGTAGAGAATACCTTGCTGAAAACCGTTTATCATTTCCTTCTGCTCCTCTTTGGGTTCGACACTCTTACTTATCGAAAGGACTATGATAGATCCCCTATACTTGTGGGTCATGAGTGACTTCTTTTATATGCCTTTCTTTACAAGTCTTTCCTTACATACGATGGTTTACAATATTGGGCCTTAAGCCGCCTCTGGGCTTAGGCCTTCTATAAGCCTTAATAAACTATCTCCTTGAATGTTACAGGGCTTCCTTTGTGACCCACCATTGGGGCTGACCCGGCCCCTCCTGGGCGGGTCATACCTGGTAGCTATATCCCCAACACTTTTGTTACCGGAGTTCTTCATGGAGGCTCTACATGGTGGTTCGTCAAGGATTCCTTTAATTCTTCATTCATTCTTCAAGATTTCTGTCGAAGTTATGGTCCGCCAAGCTATACTCAAAGATAAACATGGTGCTCAACACATGTTTTGTTTTGAGGAGGTCAAGCATTCTTCATATTTCATTCCGAAGTGCAATTCCTTCTACCTTATCTTTTCAGGTGGTGTTATGTCATTCTTGACAATTTCCCTTCGTGTTTCATGATTCGCAAGTTGTTAGGAATGAGATATGTAAACCCACCAATCTCTTCATTGGAGTTATCTTGGGTGATATTTCACCTAAAGCTTTCCCTAAGGATTGTTGCTATTTATGGTGCTCATAAATGACCCAAGTTCTTCTTTTATCCTCCTGGTGAAATAAGTTTCTCATCTCCTTGTGGATATCAATCCAATCTTTTGTTTCCGTAGTGGCAGAATTTCGCCTCAATTTTGAGAAGTTTTCCATAAGCCCACTACAAGTTTATTCGTTTCGTTGTTGGTTTTCCAATAACTCCGTTATAACCTTCTTGGAAGGGTGCTCTTCAAGCTATTTTGTGGCAGAAGTTGGCTTTTTCTTCTCCATTCTTTTATTTCAATGATCTATCTTCTATTTTTTCTTCTGGAGTCATTGTGATGTTGCTCTCTTCACTCATCATCTCCAATTGTGAGTATCGTGTTCTTTTCGTGCTTATTCATTTAACCGGAGTGTTGTATCCTCTGCTCAAGTTATTTTCATCTTATCAAGCCTTGCATATCTTTTCAACCGGAGTGCTGTCCGAATTTGTTCTTCCTTGTTCCTCTTTTCTAACGGAGTCTTTTCAACTTCGATCATCTCCATTGTATTCTTTTCTCAAAATGGTTTAACCTCTCAAGGTTCATGGTTTCACTCATTTGTCGAAGAAGCAACTTAGTTTTACCTCTTCTCTTCCTCTTGCCTTTTCCCTCCGGTGCCATCCTAGATATCGGGACGAGATCCTCTCATAGTGGTGGAGTGTTGTAATGCCCCGGATACAACTTTCCATATTTGTAACTCTGACTCTTGCCTTTTTCGGAGATGCGATACGATATTCCCTTTGTGGTCGGGTTTTGTATTTGCTTTGCTTTTGTTCATGTCATGCATTTCATATCATGTCATCATGTGCATCGCGTTTGCATACGTGTTCGTCTCATGCATCCGAGCATTTTCCCTGTTGTCCGTTTCTCAATCCAACACTCCCTCATGCACCCGACGCACCCCTCTTGTATATTTTCGTGAGTGGGTGTTGAACGTTCTCGGAATGGACCGAGATTTGCCAAGTGGCCTTGGTACACTACCGGTAGACCGCCTGTCAAATTTTGTTCCATTTGGAGGTTGTTTGATGCTCCAACGGTTAACCGGGGAACCGCAAAAGACTCTTGTGTTTTGCAGCCCAACACCCCTCCAAAACGGCCCAATAACCCATCCAAATCACTTCCATGTCCTCCGTCGTCGGATCACGATCGTGTGGGCATAAACTACACTCCATTTGGACACTCCTACCTCCTCCTACCTATATATATGTGATCCTCCTCGAATTTTCGCGGACGAAACTCTAGTCCCTAGATCTCACCTCCACCGCGCCACCGCACATGTCCATCCACCGTCGGACGCGTCCACCGCCGCCGCCATGTCGCTCCGGCCAATGAGAGGCCGCCACCTCAGCACCTCCGCCTCCCTCCTCCACTCCCGCAGCGCCACCTGTCCTCCGCCGTTGTCTCCGCCGCGCAGGCCTGCCGTGCCTAGATCCGGCCCGCCCCGGGCCACGCCAGGCCCGAGGGAGCCCGCGCCTTGCCGGCCTCGCATCCCTGCTCCGCCACCATCACCGATAACGCCCGTCGCCGCCCGCCGCCACCTTGCCACGCCGCCGCCTTGCGCCCTTCGCCTCGCGCGCCACCGCATGCCACGTGCCGTCGCCGTCGTCCTTCCTCTGTCGCGCGCCCCGCTCGCGGGCACCCCGCGCACCACCGCCGACCCCTGCCGCCCTGCGACCCGCTCGGTCCCGCTGCTTCCTCCTCGTCAGCGCCGCCCGTATGCTCGGCGCCGGCCATCACCGGAGTCGCCTCGCTCGCCGGACCCGGATCCACCGTGGGATGGATCAGATCCACCCGACCCTCCGTCCAAACGGCAGGTCTGCACCACCCTGTCCCGGATCCGCTCATCCCCGTATCCCTCCGTCCCGAGATCTCCGGATCCCGCGATCCAAATGACCCCGGCTGAACCGCTCCGTCCCGTTGACTTCTCGGAGGGTAATATTTCCACCAAGTCCCTGGATCCTGATATTTTCATGCTCTATTCAACGCATCATATCTCCATGACCGTAGCTCCGTTTCACGCGCATCAGATATCAAAATGTTTATTGTGAGATGCTGTTCATTTCATTACATTGTGTCATGCTTGTTTGAGCTCATCTGGTTGTCGTAATCATTGATGCAAGAGTGCTATAAAATGTTTACTCATGTTACTTAGCAGATTATGATGTTTTGTCATTTTTGCCACATTTGATGTCTGCTTCACATGGGCATGAGCCCTAAATGTGTTTTGATATATGCCATGCCATCTTTACCGGGGTGCTTGCCATGTATTTTTGTGATCAACGAGAATAAGTAGTATGTCAAATCCATTTGCTTGTCATCAATTTAAATTGGTGAAGGATGAGCATAACATAATTCTTATTCATGCTTCATCCAAGTGATTGATTCATTCTTCCGGAGTTTGTTCACGATGAGTAAATTCTCGGTTCAAGTGCTTCATATTTTCCCCCGGAGTTCCAACCTCTCTCAATTATCTCGTCATGAAGATCCATCTAATCATTGCAAGGTTTCACCTTGTAGTTTCAACTTCTCTTTCTTTCTATCATTCTTTTTGTCATGGAATTGTCACGACAGATGTCCTAGCAAAAGGACTTAGTCATAGGGCCATCGCAACTAGGAAGCTTAAAGGGGTTAATCGGGACAAAGGACACGAGAGGTTTTATACTAGTTCGGCCCCTTACGATGAAGGTAAAAGCCTACGTCTAGTTGTGTTGTAATTCTTGGGGTTTCGATCACCAAGAGGCTAATCCGCCGGCTTGGTTATCGATCTCTTCTTTCTTGCCCTAAGCCGCCGCCGGGTCGTCCCCTTATATACACGGGTTGACGCCTGGCGGCCTACGGAGTCCCGGCCGGCTCATAAAACGTGTCCGGCTCAGTGACTTCTTTTATATGCCTTTCTTTACAAGTCTTTCCTTACATACAACGGTTTACAATATTGGGCCTTAAGCCGCCTCTGGGATTAGGCCTTCTATAAGCCTTAATAAACTGTCGCCTTGAATGTTACTGGGCTTCCTTTGTGACCCGCCATTGGAGCTGACCCGGCCCCTCCTGGGCGGGTCATACCTGGTAGCTATATCCCCAACATTAGGCCCCAGGTTGACTTTGAACTTTGTTCTTTGTCAATCTTCAATACTTAGACGAAATCCATCTTCCTATCTTCGTAGAAATTTTTGTAACCCGCCATGATGTCATTTCTTGAAAACACGAAAAACTATTATGACGTCATCTCTCAATGGATCTTTATCCTTTAATGCCTTTCGAAAATCGAGGCGTCCGTTTAGTTGGATAATCATTATTCGGGTCTTCCTTGATTTTCGCGCCCGCCTGTTCACTTATCCCCTTATAAATAGGCACGCCCCGGTCTTTCTCATTCTTCTCTCATTCTTTGTCGTCTACCTCTCGCAACTCCCACTGCTGCTCGAGCTCCGCCGCCGTCCGAGAGCACCTCACCTCCATCGACTTTGGCCGCTGCATCAGCTGGAATCGGTCCAGAGAACGGTGGCGACTCTCCGCGGAAGATTTGTGGCTGTAAGCATTTCCCTTCTTGCTCCTCAGATCTACATTAGGGCTTTCTAGGTTTCTGCATGTTCTTCGTAGTTCATCACAGTTTCTTCGTAGTTCTTCCACTGCAGCCTCTTCTTGATCCAAAAAGAGATATATACTTGTGTGGTACTCGTTTTGTGCCTACTCTTGATACTAGTAGATCCATTTTCCCGGTATAAAGGCCTCATTAGGACTCACGAACTCATCTGTGCCAGACTTTTAGGTCTAGAATATTTTCCATTTTGAATAGCCATTTGATCTAGAATAATATCAAGCAATTAGGAAACTTGTTTGTCTTAACACTTAGCCGAATCTGTTTTCTCAAATATCTGTAGTCATGGCGGCTTATTGCGCCGGCTTACTTTTCCTTATATGACATTAGCCCTTACTTAAGCCGCCATTACTCCTTTATACCATCATCACTTAACTTCACCATTATCATTGAATTGAACCGGGCATGTCACTTTCTTTTCAGTTCGTTTTTTGAACATCATGCCGTCAAAAGCACCGACTGTCTACAACTGGGTTCCCTCAACAGTAACTGAGGATAATTTCAAGGACTTCTTCTCCATAGGATTTTTTCCAGCGAAGAATTTTATGTCTTACCGTGCACCTGACACGGATGAGGAACGACCCAATCCAAAGGATGGTGAAGTTATTGTCTTTTCTGACCACATGAACCGTGGCTTTTCACCACCCGGCTCAAAGTTCTTCAGAGATGTCTCCATTTTTTCAAACTCCACCCTCAAGATCTCGGGCCCAATTCCATATCCAATATCTGCAATTTCCAAGTTCTCTGTGAGGTGTACTGTAACACCCCGGATGTAACTTTCCCAATTTGTACTCCAACTCTTGCCGTTTTCGGCGTTAAGTTAATTTATTATCTCGGGTTCGGGTTTTTGTCTCCGTGTGTTGTTGTCATTGTCATGCATCTCATATCATGTCATCATGTGCATTGCATTTGCATACGTGTTCATCTCATGCATTCGAGCATTTTCCCCGTTGTCCGTTTTGCATTCCGGCGTTTCGTTCTCCTCCGGTGGTCATTTTTAGCTTTCTTTCATGTGTGGGGATTAAACATTTCCGGATCGGACCGAGACTTGCCAAGCGGCCTTGGTTTACTACTGGTAGACCGCCTGTCAAGTTTTGTACCATTTGGACTTCGTTTGATACTCCAACGGTTAACCGAGGGACCGAAAAGGTCTCGTGTGTGTTGCAGCCCAACACCCCTCCAATTTGGCCCAAAACCCACCTAAACCTGCTCCATCATCTAGAGCGTTCGATCACGATCGCGTGGCCGAAAACCGCACCTCATTTGGACTCTCCTAGCTCCCTCTATGCCTATTTAAAGACCCCTTCCCCGAAATCCGGATCTCCCTCTCCGAAACCCTAAAATTCCCTCGCGCCGCCGCCGGACACGTCCGTCTTGGGCGGACAAAGCCGGCCGCCGCCGTCCGCGCCAACCACGTCCTTCCACGTGGCGCCGCCATTCCACCCCGCCGCCGCGGCCCGGGAGGCCCGTCCCCGGCCCCCGAGGCCCAGATCTAGCGCCGCCCGCGCCTCTCCCTCGCCTCCACGCCGCGCCGCCCGCGCCGGCGAGGTCCTCCACCGCCGCCGCCCCGCTCCAACTCCGGCGGCCGAGCTCGCCTCCGCCCGCCGACGAGCCGCCGCCGCATGCCGCCGCCTCGGCCGCCGCGGGCCGCACGCCTCCACCGCCCGCCGCGAGCCGCCCCGGCCATCGCTGGCCCTAGGCCGCGCCGCTCCGGCCTCCTCCCGCCTCGCCGACGCCGGTCGCCGCCTCCTCCGTCCTCGCCGACCTCGGATCCGCCACCATGAATAGTGCATGCGCGAGATCTAGATCGGGATGAACAGTAAACCCTAATCCGGAGGTTGAATTTTCTCTAAGTCCCGAAATTCTCAGATCCAAGTGCCCCTGTTCATGGCCTCGTAACATTGCATCTTTAGCACCGATTCATGCATATAGCAAATCAAAATGTTCATCTCAGAGAGTACATCATTTCATTCCATTGCATCATTTTCATTTGAGCTCATCTTGATGCCCGAAATGCTGTTAGAAGAGGGCTACTTGAGTTAATTGTCAGATCTGCTATTCAATTTAGGTTTTTGTCATTTTTTCCATGATTAATGTGTGCATGATATGCCCTTGAGTTCTACATATGTTTTGTTAAGGGTTTTGTCATCTTTCCAGAGGTGCAACCCATGTATTTTTGTGATGTGTGTGGTGACTTGTGCAAGCTTGCAAAGTGGTGCACTTGCTAATTCTGTTTCCAGGGACTTAGAAATTCCACCAAGTCCTTGATCTGTTTAGCTGATGATGCCATATGTTCTTGTTGTTTCCTAGTGATCCGTGACTCTTTTGAGGATATCAGTAAGGATGTTTTGTTAATCTTGTAGTGCTTTATCCATACATGTCTTTGTTTGCAATTATGGAGCACCCTAGCTTGAGTCAATCGAGCTCTACTTTTGCTACTTTGTGAATCTGGGCAGATTGTCAACTTGTTTGCAATTTTGCCGATGATGTTGTAGTTGATCCGTGCATGCTATGCTATTGTTCTTGCCATGTCTAGCTTGAATTTTGTGCCTTCTTGATGGGTGTATGCTTGTCTTGTCATGACTTGTACCGTAGTGAGTGCATCGAGCTCGTGAACATGCCTACTTGAGTTATATTTCAGCACGTCCCAGTTTTCACTAAGTCTGAAAACTGATTATGTTTTTGCTATGTTCACATGCTTGCAATTGTATTTTATGACCCCTTTTGGCTCAAGTTCACTAAGGGACTTTTGTTAAGCTCTTTGAGTAGCTCCATGCCATGCTTTACTTTGCCATGTTCAGGTCATGTAACATGTAGTTTTGGTGCTCCGAAGAGTGCTACCTGATCTGAAATTCCAGACAAGTGTTAATTTCACTAAGTCTGAGATCTGTTTGTCATATGCATTTTTGCCATGCTTGTTTGCACCTGTTAATGGATGAATTGGCCGTAGCTCAGTGCTAGACTTTTGTTAAGCATCTTGTATGCATCCCTTCCATGTATTGTTTTGTCTTGTTTGGGTGCTGTAGCATGTTCATCTCATTGCATTTAGATGGCTACTTGCTATAAACCGCAGACCGGTGTCCTATTTGTTTCGCTTGCCATTTCCAAACCGTAACTCCGATTCCGGCGTTCTTTATATCGTTTTCAAGCTATTTCATCTCATATTTCTAGTGGCACACTTGGAATCCCAAGTTGAGGCCAGGTTCATGCATTTCCTGTCATATCTTGCATTTTGCATCCCGCATCGCATCCCGCATAGCATATCATCATTGCATCATATTGCTTGATCCTTGCACGTGGTTGATTGTATCCTTGTTGCTTGTTTGTCTTGTTTGGGTAGAGCCGGGAGACGAGTTCGCTAATGAGGAGCCCGTTGAGTTTTCTTTTGAGGATCCAGTCAACTCTGACAACTGTGGAGACAAGATGATCATACCCTCGAAATCACTACTATCTTTGCTATGCTAGTTTGCTCGCTCTTTTGCTATGCCAATGCTACGATGCCTACCACTTGCTTGCAAGCCTCCCAAATTGCCATGTCAAACCTCTAACCCACCATGTCCTAGCAAACCGTTGATTGGCTATGTTACCAATTTGCTCAGCCCCTCTTATAGCGTTGCTAGTTGCAGGTGAAGATTGGAGGCCGTTCCTTGTTGGAACATTTATTTACTTGGTGGGATATCATTATATTGCCATGTTATCTTAATGCATCTATATACTTGGTAAGGGTGGAAGGCTCGGCCTCTCGCCTAGTGTTTTGTTCCACTCTTACCGCCCTAGTTTCCGTCATATCGGTGTTATGTTCCCGGATTTTGCGTTCCTTACGTGGTTGGGTTATAATGGGAACCCCTTGATATTTCGCCTTGATTAAAGCTTTTCTAGCAATGTCAAACCTTGGTTTTACCATTTTCCACCTAGCCTTTTCTTTCCCTTGGGTTCTGCAGACACAAGGGTCATCATTATTTTAACCCCCCCGGGCCAGTGCTCCTCTGAGTGTTGGTCCACCTGTCAGCTGCCGGTGGCCACCAGGGGCAACTCTGGGCTGGCCTACCCGTACCTAAGACAATCTGAGTGTGCCCTGAGAAAGAGATATGTGCAGCTCCTATCGGGATTTGTCGGCACATTCGGGCGGTGTTGCTGGTCTTGTTTTAACCTGTCGAAGTGTCTTGAATTACCGAGATACCGAGTCTGATTGGAACATCTTGGGAGGAGGTCTATTCCTTTGTTGACCGTGAGAGCTTGTCATGGGCTAAGTTGGGACTCCCCTGCAGGGAATTGAACTTTCGAAAGTCATGCCCATGGTTATGGGCAGATGGGAATTTGTTAATGTCCGGTTGTAGATAACTTGAACCTTAACTTAATTAAAATGAATCAACTGAGTGCGTTACCGTGATGGTCTCTTCTTGGCGGAGTCTAGGAAGTGGACATGGTGTTGGAGTAATGTTTGCGCAGGTTGTTCTCTAGTTTCTCGCTCGCGCTTTGCCTCCTCTTCTCGCCCTCTTTTGTGAATAAGTTAGCCACCATATTTTGCTAGTCGCTTGCTGCAGCTCCACATATATTTGTACCTTGCCTTACCTATAAGCTTAAATAGTCTTGATCACGAGGGTGCGAGATTGCTGAGTCCCTGTGGCTCACAGATTACTATTACACCAGATGTAGGGCCCGATGATTCCGCTCCAGCAGACGCGTATGAGCTCAAGTGGGAGTTCGACGAAGACTCTCAACGTTACTATGTTTCTTTTCCTGATGATCAGTAGTGGTGCCCAGTTGGGGGTGAACGGGACCGTTGTTGCATGTTGGGTTCTCTTTTATTTTGGCGCCGTAGTCGGGCCATGAGTGTTTGGATGATGTAATGTTATTTATGTACTTGATTGACGTGGCGAGTGTAAGCCAACTATGTTATCTCCCCTTTATTGTTTACATTACATGGGATGTTGTGAAGATTGCCTAACTTGCGGCATATGCCTTCAACGCGATTTTGTCTCTAAGTCGTGCCTCGACACGTGGGAGCTATAGTCGCATCGAGGGTGTTATATGTACCTTCAAGAAGAACCGACTTTGGAACTCTTTAGAGAGTATTTTTATCTAAACCGCCAGAACAAGTGTAGCAATGGCCCTGGCTTGGAACTTGGAGGCATCTCAATTCAGCGTCGATAGGGCGTCGTCTTCCCCCTAATAGTCTTGTCGAGTCATCCCAAAGACTGGAATTAGACTTGGTTCTATTATCAGGACACTTCACCAGCAAATGAGAAGCCACTGCCGGGTTATCGCGCAGAGCGTCTCGACTCCAAGTTTGCGCTCCCTGACAAACTCACTGCCGCCGAACACAAGAAGCTTATTCCATCAATTAAAAGTATTAACGCCTTATTGGGGAACGGCTTAACCGAAGTTGACTTGACCCGTTGCTGGGTCTCATGGCGGGTCATCCCTCTAAGCCGCCGATCCAAATTGATGTATGAATATGGTGGAGGCCCGAATGACTCTCTTCGTCACAGCTCCGTTCAATTAACTGAAGAAGATATTGTTTCAATGTCGACCCTTCTAGTGAACGTCAAATATGAAGACTGCAGTAAAGTCGGGTTAAACCCCTTCTGCAAACTTAACCCGGTGCCAGAGGTAAAGAACCTCTGACCTCTTTCTCTTTGTATTTTTCTCAGCCGTTTCAAATACCTGCATGACCTTTTATCTTGTTTATTTGTTTACAGGCCAAATCTGATTTCTGGAAAGCCAAGTATGACCACAAAGCCGCCAAGAAGGCTAGAGCCGCCGCCATGACCGCCAAAAAGATGACCCGGAGGTCTAAGAAGAAGAGCACCATCGAGGACATGTTAAATCTTGACGATGATACTTCTGAGTCGGACATAGCCCTTGACTCCCTTGGCCAGTTTTTTAATAACCTTATTGACACTGATTATTGCCAGGACGACATGGGGGCCAGTTAGGCCGGAGAAGAAGAGGTAATTATTTCCTCCGACTCAGACCATTTGCCGAGACAGAAACTTCGACGGGTAACCCGAAAAGTAAGGTTTTCGCACCCTTTGGCTTAGTTGGACCCTCATTTTCTTTTGAAAAAACAGCAACACGAGAGCCGTCGTCAAGCCCGGAACAATGATGAGCCGCCTTCTGTTGTACAACAAACTCCTCCAAAACGCCAAAATGAGGTATCTTTTATATTCCTCTTTGGCTTTCATTAATGAATCTATTCTCTTGTGTTATTGACGTTATTTGCCCTTTGAAGGTGGTTTCTCGCTCTTCTAGCGACTCATCTCAGACGCAATTTCCGGCCTTCAAGACTGCCCCTGGGTAAGGAAAAAATCATCTTTCCTCTGTGTCTTTAAAAATTGCACCGTTGCACTAATTGTCTTATAAAATCTTTCTTAGTGGCCAAGCCAAATCCAAGAAGGCCAAAGTGGTTAAACCGGTGGAAGACCCATCAGTTCTTGCACCTGAACCGGCTATGCCAACTTCTCCCCCTCAAACCGAAGCGCCAGAAGATCCGGCTGTGACGGCTCAATCGGACCCTCCTGAACCGTCAGCTGATGAAACCACTCTCAACCCGGCTATAACTGAACCATCCAGTTCAGTTAACCCACCGACCACCTCTGACACTGACATCTTGGTTACTGGTAGCCGGTTTGTTGAGCCAGGGAACCCCACTGTATTAGCTTGACACACTACTAAACAAGAAGCCTTAGAGAAGCAGAAGGTGCGGTTTGATGTCAATGACATGCTGTCCGGCTATCTCAGTCATATGCACTCCAGCCGTGACTCTGAAATCGAGATGGTCAAGCAATTACAGCTGAAGTATGAGGTACGCTCTTCCGGCTTATTTATATTCTGCCAGCCCCCAAGTCTTTAGATTATGATAAAACCTGAATGATTTATAGACTTATGATATAGGCTACAGCCTTACCTTTAGATTTATCTGAAGTCCAATAAAGTAGTATAAACTTCACCTGTAGTCCCCAAGGGCCGGTTCACTTGATCATAAATGAGCCGGTACTTAATTTCATAACTTTCTTGTGCCGAACCCAACAAATATTGTAATTCGGCTTAATCTTGAGAGACTTTCTGAATATCATGCATTAGCCCCCAAGTGCCAAGTGATGTTACTTTGTAAGGTACTTGGGACTTGAAATATATTAGAGTCATAAGAAATTGTTTTGGCATACATTAGCCCCCAAGTGTCAAGTGGTTTTGCAGTGCAGCACTTGAGACTTGAATCTTGAACTTTTAGTTTAAACCTTGATACCCCTGTGTATGTTTTATAGAACGCCTTATCTGAATTGGGTTCCTAATTAACTGACACAAAGACCCGGCTGGCGGATCAAGAGGCAGAAATCAACTCCGCTGATTCAAAACTTCAATTAAGTCTTGCTGAGACGGAAAAACTGAAAACTAGCTTGACTGCCAAAAAGAAATCCTGGGCTGAAGAAAAGACACTACTCACACAACGCACCAAAAAAGCTGAAGCGGCTCTTGAGGAGGTTACCACGGAACTGACCGGTTTAAAGAACGAGGTGTCTCAAATGGTTTCTGGCATCTTTGGTAAGTCATCTGTACTGATCTTTTATACCTTCTTTTGACCCGGAATATGAACCGCCAGCTGACCCCTTGTTTAAAAAAATATGTGCAGGCCCGTGAAGCAAGAATCTGAGCCAAGATAATGTGACTAAACTGAAGGCGGTCTATACCTTAGTGGAGCAGCTATACACTGGCGCTCAACGAGCACTTGCTGCTATCTCGCCTGCCAATCAAGGACCCAACCGGCTCAGTGATGTCTTGAAAAAATTGTCAATCTTACCCGCCAGGTTCCAAGAAGTCAAACGATCCTGTGCCAGAGCAGGAGCCTTGACTGCCTTGAGCCACTCCAAAGCCTGGGTGCCAGATCTAGACCCGGCGGATGTAGCTAGGGGGTGCCCTACCGTGAAATATGACGGGTCTCTGTTTGAGCAGGATGACTTCATTGCTTGTGTGAGGGGAGTTCGACCTCAGGCTACCATTCTTGGAGATGAAACCAATATTGATAAATATCAGCCGGGTTTTGATTTGGAGAATAGGAAGATGGCAACTCCCTCTTACAAGGTGACAGATCTAATCCCGTCGGTTCGTCAACATACTCTTGCTCCGGAAGTTGATCCGGCTGGCCTGATTGATGAAGAAGCAGAATTCATTGCCGTGAACGGTTTTGACTAGTCAAAACCTAGCTTCCAATCAGCAGAAGGAGGTGAACCGGCGAGGGAAGAGTGAGAACCATCTTCGTGGGCTCTTTAGAGCCTTGTAATAGATTTAGCTTGAAACAACCGCATACTTTGCCTAGGCCATCATGCATAAGATGTTGTGTGTGACTCTTTGCTTCCTGATGTCAATATATGCGTCACATTTATGGTTATCTCTGTAATATTTCGGCATTGTTCTGTAGAAAAGGAAAAAACTGGCTTGGCGGTTTAGCACCGAATGGGTCAAAACACCCGGTATATAACCAATGGTTTATCATAGTAGAAGAAACAGAAACAGATGCGAAAATAAACAAGGTTGAAACAACGTTTGATTAACAGAGAAACAACTGTTCATAAATAACAGTCATACCTGTATATTTTTACCTCTGGACCACAGGTTTATATGACCCGGGTGATGAGGTTGATGATCCAATCCATTTTTGAGAAGTCAATGCTTCTTCATGCCTGATGATCGTCATGCTTGGGCGGCTTATTGTCAAATAGTCAAGCCGGTGAAAAGACCATGTTGATCGTTTAAAATTGAGACAATAAAAGACCAGTAAGGCGAAATAACATTTTGCAATATAAATTATCTTTGTAACTGAAAGTTGGGGGTTTCTGATTTGAATACGATCAGTAAACCGGACCAAAGGGGTTAAGCTAAGATTCGAATACGATCATATAGCCCCCAGTGGCTTTGGTGTTGCGCCGACCAAGAGGGTACCAACAATTATGTTCTCTTTGGTTCGAATACGACCTATGTTTGAACATGAAGCCGCCAAATGACCTTGAGAGGTTTTTAACGACCATGATTCGAATACGATCCAAGTCGGACCTAAAAGGGGTTAAGCTATGATTCGGATACGATCAAGAAGCCCCCTAGTGAGTTTGGCTTTGAGCCGATCAAGAGGGTTATGACAGCTATGTTCTCTTTGGTTCGAATACGACCTATGTTTGAATAGGAAGCCCCCAAGTGATCATGAGGTTTACAGCTAGATTCGAATATGATAATAAGCCAGACCAAAAAGGTTAGACTTGATTCAGATATGATCAGCTCCTTACTAGTCATTTAAATAGTAAAAGAGAGTAAAGATATAAAATCTTTGAAAAGGAAAAGGACAGAGGTCATGCTTTATTGCTTATCATAGTATATACAACGTCAAAGTATGTACATGACGAGAGCTGGTAGCTCAGGTGTAGTATGGCCGAAGTTGAGCAATGTTCCACGGCCGGCGGGTGTCTTCCTCCGACTTACGTGAGTCTTTGTGCTCTTGAACGTCAATGAGGTAATATGACCCGTTGTTTTAAGTTCTTGCTGACCACAAAGGGTCCTTCCCAAGGCGGGGATAGTTTTTGTGCATCTGACAGATCCTGGATGAGCCGGAGCACCAGGTCACCTTCTTGAAAAGTCCTGGACTTAACCTGACAACTGTGATAATGACGCAGGTCCTATCGATAAATTGCTGATCGGGCCGCTTGTAAGTGCACCTAGTTCCCCTTAGTGATTTTGGTGTATTGAAGACTTATAGGTTACAGGACTAATGTGTTTTTAAGTGTACACAGGTCTATAAGTCTATGAGGAGTTTGATATTTACAGAGAAAGTCGACCCCTAAAAATAAAGTTCTTCGAGTGAAGACTCTAGATTTCTGAAGACTTTGAAAGTAAAGAAATTGGTGCAATCCTGAAGACTTGGTATTCATTTGAGGAACATGAAGCATGAAGACTTTTGTTTTTGTAGTTTCATTTTCTCTTTCTTGAGTCTTAGGAAACACCGTACTGTTAAAGGGGGTCGAGGAAATACTAAGGAAAAATTTCCATGTGATGCTCAACTCAAATCCTACACCTACCAATCCCTTCGAGTGAAGCCATTGGAAATCTCATACAGTTCAGTCATATTCTTTAGTGACAGAGACGAAGTTCTTCTAGTCTCTGAGGAATTTGTTCGGACTGAGGAGTTAGGAATTCGCGAGTGCGGATTACCTACACAGTGAGGAACATGATAGCCCTAAAGAATTTCATACTCAAATTTCTGACCGTTGTTGTGCTATGCGCCAGCTGTCCCAAAATATCTACCCACCTAACGGTCATATCATTGAAGGGCATTTATGTCTTATTATGTCGGGATGCTCCCTAGGCTATAAATTGCCGCCCCCCTACAACCACTAGCTGGTTGGCTGCTCCGAGAGAAACTGACACTTGTCATTTGAGAGCATCCCATCCTTCGAGGACTTTGAGCGAAAATCATCAAGTGAGGAAACCCAAACCCAAGCACCTACAAACCCCAAGTGATTGAGCATCACTGAAGAGATTGATCCTGCATGGATCCGAAGCTTGTTACCTTTGAAGACTATGCTTCTTCCAGACGGTTAGGCATCAAGGTCTAGAGCATCTAAGAGAAATTGTGGATCACCGAGTGACCAAGTTTGTGAAGGTTCGGAAGTCACCTGAAGACTTACCACGAATGATTGGGTGAGGTCTGTGTGATCTTAGCTCAAGGAGAATACGGTGAGGACTGTGTGTCCGGAACTGTGTGTCCTCAGGTTTAATTACCTAGCCGCTCCAACCAGATGTACAACTGAGGCAGCAGTTGGAACTAGTCTACCAAATCATTGTCTTCACCAAGCTCACTGGTTCTATTTCCTCAACTCTTTCATTTCCTCATAACTGTGTTGAGTGCTTGTTCATATCTGTGTTTGAAGACTTTGACTGAAGACTTTCTCAAATTCCTCAGTTCAATTTCTTCAGTCTGTTTGTCTTTCATCCTGTGTTATCCTGTGCTTACGCTTACTGTTCTTTGTGCTTGTCTTCATTTCATCATGATGACTATGCTTGTGCTCTGTTATGTTTACTTTTGAGTACTTATTTCGCTGCTAGTAGTTCTTCACTAAGGAATTTCCTCACCTGCAAATTCCTAAGTGAAGAATTCATAAAAATCGCCTATTCACCCCCCTTTAGTCGATATAACACACTTTTAATTGGTATCAGAGCCAGGTTCTCCCTTGTTCTGTGTGATTTTGGTTTAACTGCCTGGAGTTTTAGTTATGTCGACCGAAGGTATGAAGAAAGTGGCATGCTCCATCTTTGACGGTCACGAGTATCCCAAGTGGAAGGCCATGATGAAGAAGTGTCTCATGGCGATGAACAGCGAGCTATGGACCGCCACTGAGATTGGTCTGACCGATCTGTGCAAGATGGCGGAAGCAGATGACATTCGCAAGTACACTCTTCTCAACCTCATGGCGAACGACGTCATCTGCTCCTGTCTGTCTCAAAATCAGTTCAGGAATATCATGCATCTCGATCATGCGAAGCTTATCTGGGACCGTCTCTCTAAGGTCTATGAAGGTCATCGAACCTGTCATGATCCTTGGTTTGAGGACTTCAAGGAATCTCTCAAAGCAATGACATTCGAACTAGAATCATCATCTTCTGCATCATGCCTTATGGCAAAAGATGCTAAGGTAACTGAATGCTACCTATCTGAGTCTAGTGATGATGAATCTGGTGATGAATTTGGACCCAGCTATGTCAAACTTGCTTCCCTTGCCACTAAACAACAAAGAGCTTTGGAAAAAGTTCAATACATGCTAAATAAGAGCGATGATATGTTGGATGAAGAAATGGATCAGTCAAAAGCTTTGGCTGAAAATCTTCAGAGACTTCATACTAAGTATGACACCCTTCAAGATCATCATAACACTCTCTTATCTGATCATGAGAAGCTTTCTTATGAATTTCTTCAAAGAAAGCAATACCTTGAGAAGCTAAGAGTGAGTTATGAAGATCTTCAGAAGGAGCGCAATTCATTACCTGCTCAACAAATCAGCGCTTCTCAGGAAGAATTTGTTCCTCCATGCTTGAAGTGCATTGAACGTGAATCTGCTAATTCTTCACCTGAATGTTCAAATGCCGCTAATGTTTCAAATTCTTCACATGCCTCTGCTATCACTAATTCCTCATCTGAGGACACTGCTAGTATCACTGACAATGCAGGGCTGAAGGAATTGTACATGACATGCATGTACAAAAGCCTCAAAGGGCATCAGACTCTTTATGATGTGCTTAAAAAGCAGATCCTCAACAGGAACCCTAGGAAAGAGGGTATTGCCTTTGAGAGGAAACTCAATGCTGATGGTACATATTGGAAGCCTGAGCAATACCCCAAAACCTCATGGGTTGCTGCAAAGGGACCTCCAGTTGATCCATCTAACTTATCTGGCTTTGCATGTGAATCTCCTCGTTCTGATGATGAGTCATTTGATTCCAACTATAAACTGTTCAAAATCAGAATGGTGAAGTATTTGCTAGATATGTTGGCACTAACTGTAGGAACGGTTCCCCTATGAAGAAAATCTGGGTTCCCAAAAGGTGCCTTGAAAGTCTTCAGGTGAATGTTCTCAGGACACCACCTGTGAAGAATAGGAACCCCAGATCAAATTCTTCATATGGACCAATTTCCTCAAAAGGATCAAAGTCCTCATATGAATATCATCGTGCTAACAACTCGGTTTCACAGGGAATAGCTAAGGGCTATGAATATGAGCATTATTCCTCTAATCATTATGTTCATAAGTCCTCGAAGAATTACTTTGCTTATTCATATGCTTATCCTAACCCCTCTTATGTGAAACGAAATGGATTGGCTTCTATGCCACCTTTCTCGTATGGAGCTCACAGAGTGATGAACTCTTTGCCACCCCTTCAGATGTGGGTGGTGAAGAAAAAGAACTAATTTCTTCTGCAGGGTCAGGTCTCCAGACGTACGTAATCGTCTAAAGAATTTGCTGGAGACCTGAGTGTGCCTGATAGGTCGTAGGCTAACCAGGAAGAAATGAACTCTTATTTCTCACATCCTCATACTGCTTTATCTGTTCTATTGCTTGATGAAATTGATCTGATGATTTGATGTCATATTCTTCACTGATGAAGTATATGAGTTCGTAAGCTGCACTAATTGATCTGCAAGATGATCAACCCAAGGCCACTGAGTGGGTCCTCGATAGTGGATGTACAAATCACATGACTGGTGACAAGAATCTATTGATGGATGCCCCATTATCTCCATCGCATCTGAAGCATATCATATTTGCTGACAAAGGCAAAAGTCAGGTATTGGGTCTAGGTAAGGTTGCGATCACAAAGGATCGACACATGGACAAAGTCATGCTTGTCGAGTCCTTAGGATACAACATGATGTCTGTCTCAATGCTTTGCGATCTTGATATGGTTGTTGTCTTTGGCAAGTACTGTTGTGTTGTGCTTATGGAAGCTGACAATTCCAAAGTCTTCGAAGGCTTTAGGAGAGGAGACTTGTATATTGTTGATTTCTCTACAGGACCACAACCAGCCGTGTGCCTACTTACGAAAGCTTCAGAAGGCTGGCTCTGGCATCGATGACTTGGTCATGCAAGCATGAGGAATTTGCACACACTTGCGAAGAAGAAGCATGTCATTGGCATTGAGAATGTCAAATTCCTCAAGGATCACTTATGCGGAGCCTATGAAGCTAGAAAGATGACCAAGGCCAAGCATCCAGCGGAGATAGTCATGACTACCACTCGACCGTTTGAATTGCTTCATATGGATCTTTTTGGCCCTAATCATTATTCTGCTGTTACAAATGATGCATCTCTATATGGATTTGTGATTACTCTCGATACACATGGGTACACATTGTTACTTAAAAACATGAAGTACAGGAAGTCTTCAAACGATTTTCCTCGAGGGCTTCAACCAACTTTGGTGTGAAGATCAAGCACATCAGAAGTGACAATGGAACTAAGTTCAAGAATTCTGGTCTTGATGACTATCTTGATGAACTTGGTATTACTCATGAGTTATCTGCTCCTTATACTCCTCAGCAGAACGGCGTCGTGGAGCACAACAACATAACTCTTGTTGAGATGGCTCGCACTATGCTTGATGAATACAAGACACCTCGTTGTTTCTGGATTGATGCAATTGATACTGCAGGCCACATCATCAACAGAGTATATCTTCACAAATTCTTCAAGAAGACTGCCTATGAACTCCTCACTGACAAGAAACCCAATGTAAGTTATATCAAAGTCTTCAGTGCTAAATGTTGGATTAGAGATCCTCATCACAACTCAAATTTTGCACCGAAAGCACATGAAAGTTTTATGCTTGGTTACAGAAAGGACTCGCACACCTACAGAGTCTACAACAACATTCTTCACAAGGTTGTTGAATTTGTAGATGTGCGGTTCGATGAAACTAATGGCTCGCAAAGAGAGCACCTACCTACTGTGATAGATGAACCAGCACCTGAGGAAGCTATCAAGTTCAAGGCTACTGAGGATGTCATTCCTACTGAAGAATCTGCTAAAGAATTCATTCCAGAACATGAAGAACGTCGAGCTAATGCACCTGAAGAAAATACTGAAGAAAATGGTGCTGAAGAAAATGCTGATCAAATTCATCAACGACAACCAGCTCATCCTCGCATCGCAAAAGAAGTGCAAGTTGAAAAGATCATCAATGCCATTAAAGCGCCAGGTCCTCTCACACACTCAAAAGCTTCACATTTATCTAACTTTTGTGGGCACTATGCTTTTGTCTCTATCATAGAGCCCACTAAGGTAGATGAAGCATTTTCTAGAGCCTGAGTGGATTCAGGCCATGCAAGAAGAATTACATCAGTTCGAGCTCAACAACGTCTGGGAACTGGTCAAACGTCCAGATCCTCGCAAGCACAATATCATTGGCACAAAATGCATCTATCGCAACAAGAAAGATGAAAATGGCCTTGTGGTAAGGAATAAGGCATGGCTTTTAGCTCAAGGCTACACACAGGTTGAAGGAATTGATTTCGATGAAACTTTTGCACCTGTTGCTAGACTTGAGGCTATTCGCATATTACTTGCTTATGCTAACCATCATGATATCGCTCTATATCAAATGGATGTGAAAAGTGCATTCCTCGATGGTAAGCTTGAGGAAGAAGTATATGTTGCTCAACCCCCAGGTTTTGAAGATCCAAAGCATCATGACAAAGTCTTCAAACTCAATAAGGCCCTCTATGGCCTCAAGCAGGCCCCACGGGCGTGGTATGATACTTTGAAGGAATTCCTTATGAAGAAAGGCTTCAAACCCGGTTCACTCGACCCTACTCTTTTCACTAAATCTTATGATGGTGAATTGTTTGTGTGCCAAATATATGTTGATGATATTATCTTTGGCTGTACTGACCAACGTTATAGTGATGAATTTGCCTATATGATGAGTGAAGAATATCAAATGTCTATGATGGGAGAATTGAAATTTTTCTTAGGTCTTCAAATTCGTCAGAAACGCAATGGCATATTCATATCTCAGGAGAAATACCTCAAGGATGTACTGAGGAAATTCGGCATGCAAGATTGCAAAGGCGTCAAAATTCCCATGCCCACAAATGACCATCTGTGCACTGATGAAAATGGTATTGACTTCGATCATAAGGTATACCGCTCCATGATTGGTTCTTTATTGTACTTATGTGCATCTAGGCCAGATATAATGCTTAGTGTTTGCATGTGTGCCCGATTTCAAGCTACACCGAAGGAATCACACCATAAGGCTGTGAAGCATATTCTTCGATATCTAGCTCACACACCAACACTTGGATTATGGTACCCCAAGGGCTCGGCTTTTGATCTCATTGGATATTCTGACTCTGACTATGCTGGTGATCGTGTGGACTGCAAGTCAACATCTGGTACATGTCATTTCCTCGGACGATCTTTGGTCTGTTGGTCCTCGAAGAAACAGAACTGCATATCACTATCTACTGCTGAAGCTGAGTACATTGCCGCTGGTTCTTGCTGTGCTCAATTGCTATGGATGAAGCAAACTCTCAAGGACTACGGCGTCAACATGAAGAATGTGCCTCTCTTCTGTGACAATGAGAGTGCCATCAAGATTGCTCACAACCCAGTTCAGCACTCGAAGACAAAGCACATTCAGATTCGTCATCATTTTCTTCATGATCATGTGTTGAAGGGCGACATTTCTATTGAGCATGTGAAGACTGAAGAACAGCTAGCCGATATCTTCACAAAGCCCTTGGATGAGAAGAGATTTAGCAAGTTGCGGTGTGAGCTAAATATCCTAGAATCTTCGAATGTTTTTTGAAAAAACACACTCATCCTAACACTTATGCAAAATTAATGACTTAGATGTGCAACACATGAAGAAACATTTTTCTTCAATCAATGAAGAATAACACTCTAAGTGTGAAGAAATTAATGAAGAATTTGATTCTCAGAACCCTACGACAATTGTACGCGGTGTCTGAAATCATCATTCTTATACGGTGGGTCACGCCACCACCAAAAGTTGAAATTCCTCATTTGTTCAAATTCTTCAACTTTGCATTGTCTTCACTATTTCCGTCTTTTTCTTCATTGGCTATATATATATATGAGTTTATGTCCTCTACATCATTCACTTATGGCTATTTCTTCAAGTTGGTAGTTCTGCTAAGTGAATGTGATCGGACCCTTCCCCCTCCATGCTAAACTCAACCCAATCTATTCACAAATTCTTCATGTGTGTTCTATTTGAAACTCGTTCAAAATCTTCACTGTGTCCTTGTCAGCTGAAGAATTTGCGAACGGAAAGTTAAAACTCATCTTATCCAAATTTTTGGCTTTGCAGCTCAAACTGTTCCGCATCCCACGTTATATTTATCTATTCACCCACGATCTAACACGATCTCCACTTCTCAGTACGTGGGTGATGCATGTCAAGTGAATGAGAAGGGTCAGGGGCACGTTCGTCCAAATTCTTCGGGTGAGCAGTTTTTCACCGTGGCTATAAATACTCCTCTTCCCCTTCCTCACTTCCTTTACTCCGCTCGACCTCTCTCTAGCTCGAGCTTCTCAAACCCTAGCGTCGCCGCTACTTCATCATCGCTGGTGAGGAAGATCTTCACTGCCTCGACCTCGTCGCCGCCGTACTCGCGCCGGCCGCAGAAATTTTCACTCCGCCGCTGTCGTAGCCGTCTTCCTCCGCCGAGTTAGGGCGTGGAAGATTTGCATAGACGAACTTCACTTCTCCACCTCATAGTTCATCGTGTTCTTCGTTCAGGGTAATTAAAAGTTACTTTTACTGCCCTTTGTGATTTAAATGATTATCTATAAAATCTTCAAAGGTGTTTTTCTTCAAATCTTCACACACTAAAACACCTCACATGTCATCTATTCTTGATTCATTTCTTTAAGCTGTAAATTTATCTTCAAGATTCCTCAATTGTGCGGATTTCTGATCTGTACAACTCTGGAACCTAAGACTAAGAACGCTCAGTGAAATTCTTCAAGACTTGTCTGGTCAAATTCCTCAAACTTGTTCTTTTTACAAAACCTTCTAAGAACACATATGACCTCTCCAAATTCCTTGCAACTATACTCTGTTCACAGGTACTCATGTCCGCTGCTAAATCACTAGGTTCTCATCAACTTAACTCATTTGCAGCGTTCCTCAAAGAAAAGTTGCATACTTCTTCATAGAATTCAATTATTCAAATTCCTCAACTGAAGAAAATGGCTGACGGTAAGAAGCCACAGAAAGGAGGAAAAAGGCCTGAGGTCAACACTGCCTTTGAAATCCCTGATGATATATACAAAGATTACTTCACTCCTGATGAAGCCAAGTTTGGAAAAGAGGAAAAAAATCGGCGCAAGGTGTGCATACAGAGGATAGAGAGGAGATGGGTAAGAGAGTGGAGGGAATACAAGTATGTTACTCCCAAGTACATGAAGAAATTCGCACTCAATCCTCCATGACCAAGACCTCCATTGGCACCTGGCCAAATAGCTGATCCCACCAGCCTCAAGCGTGGTGAGGATTATCCTAATGAATGGGCCAATCGCCAGGCCAAGTTGGCTAAACAAGCAAAAGAAGCATTGAGGAAATTCAACGAAGACTCTACTGCTGCTGCTGCCACTGAGGCCTCTATCAAGCCTAAGAAGGCCATGTCAAAGAAGCATGCGCACAAGCCAAGTGCTTCGCCTTCAGTGCCCTCAGGGCCAAGTTCCTCAGCAATGCCCTCACGGCCAGAATCTTCAAAGCCCTTAAGGCCAATTCCTCATGCTGCTCCTGCTCCTCCAAAATCAGCAGCTCCTCCAAAGTCCTCAGCTGCTCCTCCAAAGTCCTCTGCACCTGTGCATCTTGCCACGTGCCAAAGGACTACAGGCATCTCTATTGCCTCAAGAGTTTCAGCTAGTTCCTCAGCTGCACCCAATTCTTCAACGGGACCCTCTCTGCTGAAGAGAAAGGCCACTGCTGGACAAGGTCCTCGCCCTAGTCCTCAGAAGAAGCAGGTCGCCTTCCAAGTGTCGTCTGAAGTAGACGAAGCTGATGATGAAGAACTTGCTGAGATCATCAGAGATAGGAAAGTCAGGGCCGCTAGAGCCAAAGGCACAAGTGTGCCATTGCTTTTGGATCCAAGGTTGATCCTCGACTATATTGATCTCTGGCACAAGGACCCAAACACTCTTATGCCTGATTTCAAGTTGTCTCCTGGCCAAAGTCACATGCTGACCCATTTCATCCAAGAAGAAAAATGGAAATATGAGAAGGCCAGGCAGATCAAGAAAGCGCAATATAAGAAGGAGAAATTTCTGAAGAAAAACGTTGTCACTATGACAACTGATGAACTTGTAAAAATCTGGTCTAAAATCAAAACCCTCAGCGATGACTTCAAAGCCTACTATGCTGATTGGCAAGGAGCCAAGGTCAGGTTTGTTAAACTGACTGAGAAGTTCACCTCAAATGTTGCAGCTCCATCGCAACAGGAAATTCCTCAGGCCGAAGCATCTGCTCAGCCAACTGAAAAACATGCCAGCACCACTGATGACTTTCAGGCTGCTGAAGAAAATGTGAGTTCCAGGGCTGATGACTGCATTCCAACCGTTGAATAAATTGCCAGGGCATCCACTAGTGGTGCGCCTGAAGAAAATGAAGAAGTCAGGGCAACTGCATCAGTTGTGCTTGAAGAAAATCAACCAGATTCCTATGCTCCTCCTGTGCCTACACCAACTCCGATCCTTCCATCTGGATCAGATGTGAAGAAGACCAAGGCTGTAGAGCGTGCAGCTGTCAAGAAAAGGAAAGCATCAGCTACTTCAGATTCTTCAGCTTCAAAGAAAATGAAGTCTATGACAAGTTCGTTCTCAAATCCCATTGATGTTGTTCCGATCTCAATCATGCCATCAAAGGACCTTGTTCCTTTTGATGAAGAATATGTGATCCCTAGCGGATCTGATGAAGAAAATCCTTCTACTGCTTCGTCAGAGCAGATGGATGAAGATTGAAGCGGATCAAATCCCTTCAACACCAGTTGTTTCCTCGCCTATGCCTCAGTTCATAGCTGAATAGGCTGGCATTGAAGAAGTGGAAGATGAAGATGTGGACATTGGCTGCACCACACCTGTGTTAAGTGATGAATTTTGGGAACGTCAGCATCCAAACTCTCCATTGTTCACACCTCTACAGCAAATACCCCAGTCCCCTGCACAAACTATTCAAATGGGCTCTGAAGAAACTCACCCCACTTCATCTGTACGTGAAAAAATTCCAGCCACAAGTGCTGAAGAAACTGCTGTTGCTGAACATCTGAAGACGCAGACTGCCACTGAAGAGGAACCAAAAATTCCTCAGCCTGAAGAACCTGATATTGCGATTCCTGAGGTTGTGATGCAACTCACTGACACTCCTCACCCCAAGCCAAAGAATCCATTCTCAAAGAAGTAGAAATTCAAGGCTGACGATTTCTTTAGCGAGGACATATTCTTCATAGACTACAACCCCTATGATTCTGCTCGCATTAGGAAAAGGCGTTTCTGAACTGCCAGCCAGGCTAATTTCTATTCCTCAGTGCTGTTTAACAAAGACAAAATCTTCTACCATGAGCACATTCCTCATGTGGATATGGAATCTCTGTCGTGCTTCGAGCCAGTCCTCAGTGTTCTTCACAATGTTGGACTGTTAAATTTCTGCACTGACATCTGTGATTGGAATGAAGAACTCATTCTTCAATTTTATGCGACGCTGCACATCACAGGAGATTCTCAAGATGTGGATTCATGGGTGCTGGACTGGATGTCTGAAAACACTCACTACACAGCACCAGCTACTGAATTGCTTCGTGCTTTACCACTCAGTCCTCCCCTTGAAGCTGCTTGTTGCATCTACAGTGAACCTGAGCTTACAAATCACTACATGCAAGTTCTGATGAAGCTTTTGAAGCCAGGTCAGGCCCCACGTACCAAATTCCCCATGAAGGAATTACTATATGTGCCTCAGACTGTCTATCGCATTCTAACAAGGACCAAGAATCCCATCAAGGGCCATGACACATCTGATGAGGAAATAGTTGGCGTCATGAAGAATCTGCTATTCAACATCATACATAGCATTCCTATCAACTATCACGACTTCTTCATGAGGACTCTGGAAAATGCTGCACTTTCTCCGTTTGAGCTGAAGCCTTATGCACCTTGGATTATGAGATTCCTCAGGACAAGGTCTTCACTCAACTACAAGGCTAATTTTCAGAATCACCTTAGCTATCTGCCCCTGATTGAAGTCCTCAAGCAGGCTTTTGCTTCAACTGATGAAAAGGGCAAGGCCCCTGCAGTCATTGATGAAGGCATTCGTCCATTGGATGGTTAGTTTCGCAAAGCTACATCTTATTCCACCAAGGATGACTCTGCCACACATGACTCTGCTGCCAATGCACCCACGTCTACTCCTCAAGCCGCTGCTCCTCGTGTGATGACTGACCGTGAGCTTCTGCTTAGTCTTCACCAGAAGGTGGATCGAAACCATAAATGGGTTAAGCGTCAGTTTGGTTCATTTCTTCACAACATGACTGCTACACACAATGCTCAATGAAGAAAAACCATTACTATCTCCATGAAGTGTTCGGTCGCACCTGGGCCATTCTGTCACATCTGTATGGTGAAGAAGATCTCAAGGAAATGGGTCTCAAGGAAGATTTTGACTGGTCTGCACCTCCACCGAAGAAATCGAAGAAGGTCAAGGTGCCTCCTTTGGTGTCCAACTCATATTCTTCATCGCGCGACACCGACGAGCATGAAGACTTGGACGACACTGCAGCAGGCCCTTCCACGACAAATGACCCCAACAACGCTGGCGCTCCTTCATCAACTTGATATTCTTCAGGGGCGTTAGTCCTCATTTTTGATCCTTTTGGTCATTCGATGACAAAGGGGGAGAATTTTGAGTTAGTCTTCAAGCGGGTCTGTCTATATGGGTGTTTCTTTGCTAAGTTACAACTCTCGTTCTTATGAAACTTTATTGGATCGAGTTGTAATCTTAAAACCGATGGTGCTTTGATACTTTTGATGTTTTTTTTCTACATGCTTATTCCTCATATATGTTAATGCACGCATGCTGAATTACATCAGTCACCATATTTCATCATGCATTTCAAATTCTTCATTATGATATGTCAAATGCATGTATGAATTACAAGATATAGGGGAGATCTCCATGATTCTACTCTTCAAGTGTGCAATGCTTCAAAAGAAAATTCCTCATCATGCACATCTTCAGGGGGAGTTCTTCTATATCTTGCAATCAAATTCCTCAATATCAATATTTACACTTCATATGTTTATCACTGTTGAAAACTTAACCTATATTGTCATCAATCACCAAAAAGGGGGAGATTGTAAATGCATCTAGTGCCCCTTAGTGATTTTGGTGTATTCAAGACTTATAGGTTAAGGGACTAATGTGTTTTAAGTGTACACATGTCTATAAGTCTATGAGGAGTTTGATATTTACAGGGAAAGTCAACCCCTAAAAATGAAGTTCTTCGACTAAAGACTCTGGATTTCTGAAGACTTTCTGAAGACTTTGAAAGTGAAGAAATTGGTGCAATCCTGAAGACTTGGTATTCATTTGAGAAACATGAAGCGTGAAGACTTTTGTTTTTGTAGTTTCATTTTCTCTTTCTTGAGTCTTAGAAAACACCGTACTATTAAAGGGGGTCGAGGAAATACTAAGGAGAAATTTCCATGTGATGCTCAACTCAAATCCTACTCCTACCAATCCCTTCGAGTGAAGCCATTGGAAATCTCATACAGTTCAGTCATATTCTTCAGTGACAGAGACGAAGTTCTTCTGGTCTCTGAGGAATTTGTTCTGACCGAGGGGTTAGGAATTCGCTAGTGCGGATTACCTACACAGTGAGGAACACGATAGCCCTGAGGAATTTGATACTCAAATTTCCGACCGTTGTTGTGCTATGCGCCAGCTCTCCCAAAATATCTACCCACCTAACGGTCATATCATTGAAGGGCATTTATTTATTATCATGTTGGGCTGCTCCCTAGGCTATAAATAGCCGCCCCCTACAACCACTAGCTGGTTGGCTGCTCCGAGAGAAACTGACACTTGTCATTTGAGAGCATCCCATCCTCCGAGGACTTTGAGCGAAAATCATCAATTGAGGAAACCCAAACCCAAACACCTACAAACCCCAAGTGATTGAGCATCACTTAAGAGATTGATCCAGCGTGGATCCGATGCTTGTTACCTTTGAAGACTATGCTTCTTCCAGACGGTTAGGCGTCAAGGTCTAGAGCATCCAAGAGAAATTGTGGATCGCCGAGTGACCAAGTTTGTGAAGGTTCGGAAGTCACCTGAAGACTTACCACGAGTGATTGGGCGAGGTCTATGTGACCTTAGCCCAAGGACAATACGGTGAGGACTGTGTGTCCTCGGGTTTAAATACCTAGCCGCTCCAACCAGATGTACAACTGAGACAATAGTTGGAACTGGTCTACCAAATCATTGTATTCACCAAGCTCACTAGTTCTATTTCCTCAACTCTTTCATTTCCTCATAACTGTGTTGAGTGCTTGTTCATATCTGTGTTTGAAGACTTTGACTAAAGACTTTCTCAAATTCCTAACTTCAATTTCTTAAGTGTGTTTGTCTTCATTCTGTTGTATCCTGTGATTACGCTTATTGTTCTCTGTGCTTGTCTTCATTTCATCATGATGACTATGCTTGTCCTCTGTTATATTTACTTTTGAGTACTTATTCCGCTGCTAGTAGTTCTTCGCTAAGGAATTTCCTCACCTGCAAATTCCTCAGTGAAGAATTCATAAAAATTGCCTATTCACCCCCCTTTGGTCGATATACCGCACTTTCACTGCTGCTAAGTCTCTCTCCTCATCTAACAAGTCAAGTGCATCCTGTCTGGCTTGTTCGTTAGTAGCTTCAACATAAGCCGCCACACGAGGCGAGTCATGATGGATGTCACTAGGCAACACCGCTTCCGCTCCATAAACCATGAAGAAAGACGTATAACCCGTGGACCTTTTAGGAGTGGTGTTGATACTCCACAGTACCGAGGGTAAATCCTCTACCCAACAACCCAGCGTCCGTTGTAAGGGAACCATGAGCCGGGGTTTGAGACCTTTTAAGATTTCCTGATTTGCTCTCTCAGCCTGCCCATTAGATTGAGGGTGAGCTACAAAAGAAACATCAAGCCGGATATGCTCACATTGACAAAACTCCTCCATAGCCCCTTGGGATAAATTAGTGCCATTGTCACTGATAATACTGTGTGGAAAGCCAAAGCGAAAGATCACCTTTTTCATGAATTGAAGCGATGTAGCTGCATCACACTTACTCACTGGCTCTGCCTCAACCCACTTTGTGAATTTGTCAACTGCCACTAAAAGATGTGTCTTTTTATCCTTAGACCTTTTGAAAGGTCCAACCATGTCAAGCCCCCAGACCGCAAACGGCCAAGTAATTGGAATCATCCGCAACTCTTGAGCCTGCACATGTGCTCGTCGTGCAAATTTTTGACATCCATCACACCTACTGACTAGATCTCTGCATCAGCGTGAGCCGTCAACCAGTAAAAACCATGACGAAAAGCTTTGGCCACAAGAGACTTTGACCCGGCGTGATGACCACAATCCCCTTCATGGATCTCACGAAGTATTTCTTGGCCTTCTTTAGGAGAAACACACCACTGAAACGCTCCAGTGACGCTGCGATGATATAACTCTCCGTTAGAAATCATCATTGATTTGGACTGCCGGGTTATCTGTCGGGCAAGGGTCTCATCCTCTGGCAACTCGCCCCGGGTCATGTAAGCCAAGAACGGTACTGTCCAATCTGGGATGTCGTGAAGAGCCGCCACCAACTGTGCCTCCGGGTCAGGAACGGCCAAATCTTCCTCTGTAGGTAACTTAACAGACGGCTTATGCAAAACATCCAAAAAGGTGTTAGGTGGCACCAGCTTACGCTGAGATCCCAACCGGCTTAAGGAATCGACCACTTCATTCTTTCTACAGTCAATGTGTTCCACTTGATAACCTTTAAAATGTCCTGCAACAGCGTCGACCTCACGGCGATAAGCCGCCATGAGAGGATCCTTGGAATCCCACTTGCCTGATACCTGCTGAGCCACCAAATCTGAATCGCCAAGGCACCAGACCCGGCTTAGACTCATTTCCTTCGCCATTCGAAGACCATGGAGCAAGGCTTCATATTTTGTTGTGTTGTTAGTACAACGAAACATCAATCGCAACACATAACAAAATTTGTCACCTCGAGGGGAAGTTAACACAACTCCAGCCCCCGAGCCTTCCAATTGTCTGGACCCATCAAACTGAATCGTCCAATATGTCTTGTCTGGTTTCTCCTCTGACATCTGCATCTCTGTCCAGTCATTAATAAAGTTAACCAGCACTTGAGATTTTATTGCAGTGTGTGGTACATACTTCAACCCATGAGACCCAAGTTCAATGGCCCACTTGGCGACTTGTCCAGTAGCTTCTCTATTTTGAATGATGTCTCCCAAAGGAGCAGAGCTAACCATAGTGATTGGGTGACCCTGAAAGTAATGTTTGAGCTTCCGGCTTGCCATTAACACCCCATAAACGAGTTTCTGCCAATGTGTATATCTTTGCTTAGATTCAATCAATACCTCACTGACATAGTAAACTGGTCATTGGACCGGATGTTCCTTGCCGGCCTCCTTGCATTCTACCACAATTACTACACTAACAACTCATGAGTTAGCGGCTACATATAACAATAGCGGCTCTTTCTCAACCAGAGCAGCAAGAACCGGCGGCTCAGCAAGTTGTTTCTTCAGATCCTCAAAGGTAGAATTTGCAGCTTCAGTCCAAACAAAGTCATCCGTCTTTTTCATCATCTGATACAAAGGCATCGCCTTCTCCCCTAACCGGCTTATGAACCAGCTCAGAGCAGCAACACGATCAGCCAGCCGTTGAATGTTGTTCATGCATGCTGGTTTGTCCTGGGATGTGATTGCCTTAATTTTCTCCGAGTTAGCTTCAATACCTCGTTTGGAAACCAAAAAACCCAACAGTTTGCCAGCTGGGACTCAAAAAACACACCTGGCCAGGTTAAGCATCATCTTGTAGACCCGGAGGTTATCAAAGGTCTCCTTCAGATCTGTTACCAAAGTTTCTTCTTCTCTGGACTTCACTACTATATCATCCGCATAAGCATGAACATTACGCCCAATCTGATTGTGAAGGCAATTCTGCACGTACCGTTGATAAGTCGCCTGGGCACTCTTAAGCCCAAAAGGCATAGACACATAGTAGAAGGCTCCAAACGGAGTGATGAAAGTTGTCTTCTCCTAGTCCTTGACTGCCATCTTGATCTGATGATAACCTTAATAAGCATCCAGAAAACTCAAACGCTCACAACTCGCCGTAGCATCAATGACCTGATCAATACGAGGGAGAGCAAAAGGGTCGGCTGGACAAGCTTTGTTTAAATCGGTGTAATCCACACATATACGCCAGGTGCCGTTCTTCTTGAGTACAAGCACCGGGTTAGCCAACCACTCTGGGTGAAAAACTTCCACACTGAACCCGGCCGCCAAGAGCCGGGCGACCTCTTCTCCAATGGCCTTGCGCCTTTCCTCGTTAAACCATTGGAGAAACTCCCTGACCGGTTTAAACTTCCAATCAATATTAAGAGTGTGCTTAGCGAGTTCTCTTGGGACACCCGGCATGTCAGAAGGTTTCCATGCAAAGATGTCCTTGTTCTCATGGATGAACTCGATGAGCGTGCTTTCCTATTTTGGATCCAAGTTGGCACTGATGATGAACTGCTTGGATGAGTCGCCAGGCACAAAATCAACCGTTTTGGTGTCATCAGCTGACTTGAATTTCAACACCGGTTCATGCTCCGTTGTTGGTTTCTTTAAAGACGTCATGTCTATCGGGTCAACATTATCTTTATAAAACTTTAACTCCTCTGTTGCACAAACAGACTCAGCATATGCGGCATCTCCTTCTTCACACTCTAGAGCTATTTTCCGGCTTCCTTGTACTGTAATGGTGCCTTTATAACCCGGCATCTTGAGCTGCAGATATACATAACATGGTCGAGCCATGAACTTGGCGTAAGCCGGCCGTCCAAACAGAGCATGATATGGGCTTTTGATCTTAACCACCTCAAAAGTTAACTACTCAGCCCTAGAATCATATTCATCCCCAAAGGCTACTTCCAGTTCAATCTTTCCAACTGGGTATGCCGACTTGCCAGGCACAACACCGTGAAAACAGTATTTGATTGCTTAAGACTCTTATCAGTCAATCCCATCTGACGGAACGTCTCATAGTAGAGGATGTTGATGCTACTGCCTCCATCCATGAGCACTTTAGTGAATTTATATCCACCAACCTGAGGTGCCACTACCAAGGCTAAGTGACCCGAATTATCAACCCAGGGAGGATGATCTTCTCTGCTCCACACAATAGGTTATTCAGACCACCTCAAATAACGTGGAATCGCTGGCTCAATGGAATTGACAACCCTCTTATGAAGCTTCTGGTCCCTCTTGCACAAACTAGTGGTAAATACATGGTATTGCCCACTTTTCAACTGTTTTGGGTTGCTTTGATATCCGGACTGTTGCTGTTGATTACCTTGGTCGGGTTGTGGATTGTAACATCCCTGGTTACCCGTCTGTCCCTGACCGTGAAAACCGCCTCCACCTGAACCGGCGCCCGAGCCATGAAAGCCGCCTTCGCCTGAACCGGCGCCAGGCCCGTGACTTTCATCAAATGTGTTTGAATTTTTGAATGCCTTCATGATTGTACAGTCCTTCCATAGATGGGTGGCTGGCTTCTCCCGGGTGCCGTGTCTTGGACAAGGTTCATTCAATAGTTGCTCGAGGGTGGGACCTGACCTGCCTGCCGAGGGGGTTGCCTACCCTTGCACCGTTGATTGTTGTCATGTGCATTGGTGTTAGCCAAAAATTCACCATTCTTACGTTTATTACCTCCTTGATTTGCCGGGTTATGCTGGTGACCCTTGCCATTGCCGTTCTTCTTTCCCTTCCCTGTTTTTTCTTCATCATACACGAGGTCCTTGGTACTATCAGAATCAGCATACTTGACCAGAGCCGCCATCAGCTGGCCCATGTCATTGCAGTCACGCTTGAGCCTCCCCAGCTTTTGCTTTAGAGTTTCAAAACGACAATTTTTCTCCAACATTAAGACTGCCGAGCCGGCATCCATCTTATCAGACGAGTGTATTATCTCCTTGACCCGGAGCACCCAATGGGTTGTGGACTCCCCTTCCTCTTGCTTACAATTAGTCAGGTCCACGATTGACATAGGCTGCTTACATGTGTCTTTGAAGTTCTGAATGAACCGAGCCTTCAACTCTGCCCATGATCCGATGGAATTGGGTGGCAACCCTTTCAACCAAGTGTGAGCCGTTCCATCCAACATCATGGTGAAGTACCTAGCCATTGCTACATAGCTGACCTCCAACAGCTCCATTTCCACCTCGTAACTCTCAATCCATGCCCCAGACTGCAAATCGGCCGTGTAGTTAGGCACTTTACGAGGCCCCTTAAAGTATTTAGGTAAGCGCTCATTACGTATAACCGGCACCAGGCAAGGAACACCTCTAGTCCTTGTGGCTACTCCTGCCTCAACAGAGGTTGCTGGATAAGCCGGAAAAGTCTAATGAGCCGCCTGCTCAGCTGCCAATTGAACCGCCCGCTCAGCCTCTTGTCGGATCCTCTCCTGATCCGCTAAATTAAGGGCTCCAGCCTGCACCGGCTCATGCCTGCACGGTTGGTTACGACGTTGAGCGTTGCTTGACATATCAGCTGAGTCCATATGCCTGCTATAGCTCGGGCTCCGGCTCGGGCGAGGGCTTGAATGAATTCTGTCTCGACTGTAAGAGTACGCATCCTGCTGCGCCAGAGCCGTCTAAAGAAGTTCTCTCACCCTTCATGTTTTGATTGCTGTCGGAGAATCGCCTTCCATCGGGAGAGCCGCCAAACGAGCCGACGCAACAATGAGATTTTCCAAAGTATTGGAGAAGTGACCCGATGTTGTTGGCGCATAATGAGGCGGAGCGGTATACATGCGAGGCGGTTCCATGGCCCGCGGCTGAACCGGTGCTCCGGGTGTCGTGATCCGATTTGCCTCCGACGGGTTACTTGGACCGACCCCGGGTGTATGGAAAAGGTTACTAGGATCGAGCGTCAGAGGTAGACGTGACTGAGTTTTCTGATGCCATCTCCTCAGGACCTCGTTTGACGCGTTCAGATCCACCGAGAGCCGGAAAGTCTCCGCTTGAAGCTGCTAAGCACGAGCGTCCAAAGCCACCCACTCCACAGTCATCCTGACCTCTTCTGCTGCTAAATTTTCCTTGGCCTGTGCCATCTCTTCGCGTACCCGTGGCACCTCTGCGTCATGCTAAGCCTTATCCACCGGCTCTACCACGGAAGTCAACAGAGCCGTCAGCTTACCCGTTAGGTCCATTAGCATCTGAGCCGGGCGGCGCGCGGGGTCTCCTGACCCAGCCGCTGCCGACCCGATGGTTGTTGCTGCTACAGCCGTGGAGTTCTGACCAGGTTGAGTGCCCGCCATGAAGACTCTGGCTCGATTCGGCAACTCGAAGGGCTCCGAAATACTGCTTCCATCGGAACAGCCCCCGAGCATGCCATCTTGCAGTTGGTACAAAGAATCTGTCTCGCCTGTTGATGACGTAGCGTCAGAACAGATGGTCGTCTCACCGCCATCCACTTATCCTTTCGAGTATTCTCCTCCATGGATGCAACCCACAAAGGCATGCTTTATAGTGGGCCAGGACCGGGCGGGTCTCGCCCGCTGATCCGTCTCGCTGATGTTGGTGCAGACGTTCGGCTCAGGGCCTGATTCGCTGATCCGGCTAATGAAGACATGAATACTGCCGAAGGGGACCCAGTACCCGTACTCAATTGAGCCGGCCTCGGGGCCCCAACCTTCGTTGTCGATGTAGAGCTTGCCGCGACGACTCTTGGTCATCCGACCGATAACGCATCCCCTGAGCCCTTCAAAGTTGCCCTTCAAGAACTCAAATCCACCGTGCGCTGGCCCCACGGTGGGTGCCAACTGTCGTGGAATTGTCATGACAGATGTCCTAGCAAAAGGACTTAGTCGTAGGGCCGTCGCAACTAGGAAGCTTAAAGGGGTTAATCGGGACAAAGGACATGAGAGGTTTTATACTAGTTTGGCCCCTTACGATGAAGGTAAAAGCCTACGTCTAGTTGTGTTGGAATTGTTGGGGTTTCGATCACCAAGAGGCTAATCCGTCGGCTTGGTTATCGACCTCTTCTTTCTTGCCCTAAGCCGCCGCCGGGTCGTCCCCTTATATACACGGGTTGACGCCTGGCGGCCTACGGAGTCCCGGCCGGCTCATAACACGTGTCCGTCTCGGTGACTTCTTTTATATGCCTTTCTTTACAAGTCTTTCATTACATACGGCGGTTTAAAATATTGGGCCTTAAGCCGCCTCTGGGCTTAGGCCTTCTATAAGCCTTAATAAACTATCGCCTTGAATGTTACTGGGCTTCCTTTTTGACCCGCCATTGGGGCTGACCCGACCCCTCCTGGGTGGGTCATACCTGGTAGCTATATCCCCTACACTTTTGTTACCTGGGTTCTTCATGGAGGCTCTACATGGTGGTTCGTCAAGGATTCCTTTAATTCTTCATTCGTTCTTCAAGATTTCTCTCGAAGTTATGGTCCGCCAAGCTATACTCAAAGATAAACATGGTGCTCAACACATTTTTTATTTTGAGGAGGTCAAGCATTCTTCATATTTCATTCCGAAGTGCAATTCCTTCTACCTTATCTTTTCAGGTGGTGTTATGTCATTCTTGACAATTTCCCTTCGTGTTTCACGATTCGCAAGTTGTTAGGAATGAGATATGTAAACCCACCAATCTCTTCATTGGAGTTATCTTGGGTGATATTTCACCTAAAGCTTTCCCTAATGATTGTTGCTATTTATGGTGCTCATAAATGACCCAAGTTCTTATTTTATCCTCCTGGTGAAATAAGTTTCTCGTTTCCTTGTGGATATCAATCCAATATTTTGTTTTCGTAGTGGCAGAATTTCGCCTCAATTTTGAGAAGTTTTCCATAAGCCCACTACAAGTTTATTTGTTTCATTGTTGGTTTTCCAATAACTCCGTTATAACCTTCTTGGAAGGGTGCTCTTCAAGCTCTTTTGTGGCAGAAGTTGGCTTTTTCTTCTCCATTCTTTTATTTCAATGATCTATCTTCTATTTTTTTTCTTCCGGAGTCATTGTGATGTTGCTCTCTTCACTCATCATCTCCAATTGTGAGGATCGTGTTCTTTTCGTGCTTATTCATTTAACCGGAGTGTTGTATCCTCTACTCAAGTTCTTTTCATCTTATCAAGCCTTGCATCTCTTTTCAACCAGAGTGCTATCCGAATTTGTTCTTCCTTGTTCCTCTTTTCTAATGGAGTGTTTTCAACTTCGATCATCTCCATTGTATTCTTTTCTCAAAATGGTTCAACGTCTCAAGGTTCATGGTTTCACTCATTTGTCGAAGAATGTAACGCCCACGATGCGGCTATATCTCCCATGTGTTAGAGCACGACTTAGAGGCATAACCACATTGTAAGCAATGTCGCAAGTGAGGTAATCTTCACACAACCCATGTAATGAATAAGATAAGAGGTACATAGTTGGCTTACAATCGCCACTTCACACAATACATGAATAAAGCATTACATCATCCAGATACAATCAAGTCCCGACTACGGAACCAAAATAAAAGAAGACTACCCCAAATGCTACACAGATCCCCGATCGTCCCAACTGGGCTCCACTACTGATCAACTGGAAACGGAACAACATAATGAACATGATCTTCAACGAGCTCCTACCTGAGCTCGGTTGCGTCACCTGCACGGTTTCATTGGCACCTGCAAACTGGTTTGGAAGAATCTGTGAGTCATGGGGACTCAGCAATCTCACACCCTCGCGATCAAGACTATTTAAGCTTATAGGAAGGGTAAAAGGTATGAGGTGGAGCTGCAGCAAGCACTAGCATGTATGGTGGCTAACTTACACAAATGAGAGCGAGAAGAGAAGGCAAAGCACGGTCGAGAATCTATGATCAAGAAGTGATCCTAGACTACTTACCTTCAAGCATAACTCCAACACCGTGTTCACTTCCCAGACCCCGCCGAGAAGAGACCATCACAGCTACACACGCGGTTGATGCATTTTAATTAAGATAAGTTTCAGGTTTTCTGCAACCGGACATTAACAAATTCTCATCTGCACATACCCACGGGCATGACTTTCGAAAGTTCAAATCCCTACAGGGGTGTCCCAACTTAGCCCATCACAAGTTCTCACGGTCAACAAAGGATATTCCTTCTCCTAAGACAACCCGATCAGACTCGGAATCCCGGTTACAAGACATCTGGACAATGGTAAAACTAAACCAGCAAAGCCACCCAATTGTGCCGACAAATCCCGATAGGAGCTGCACATATCTTGTTCTCAGGGCACACCGGATTGTCCAAGGTTCCGGTAGGCCAGCCCAGAGTTGCCCTTGGTGGCCACCGGCAGCTGATAGGTTGGACCAACACCTAGAGGAGCACTGGCCCGGGGGTTTAAATAAAGATGACTCTTGATCCGGCCGGCCCAAGGGAAAGAAAAGGCTAGGTGGAAAATGGTAAAACCAATATTGGGCCTTGCTGGAGGAGTTTTATTCAAGGCGAATTGTCAAGGGGTTCCCATTATAACCCAACCGTGTAAGGAACGCAAAATCAAGGAACATAACACGGTATGACAGAAACTAGGGCGGCAAGAGTGGAACAAAACACAAGGCATAAGGCCCAGGCTTCCACCCTTTACCAAGTATATAGATGCATTAATTAAATAAGAGATATTGTGATATCCGAACAACAATCCATGTTCGAACATGGAACAACTCCAATCTTCACCTGCAACTAACAATGCTATAAGAGGGGCTGAGCAAAGCGGTAACATAGCCAGACAACGGTTTGCTAGGATGAGGTAGGTTAGAGACTTGGATTAACAATATGGGAGGCATGATATAGCAAGTGGTAGGTATCATAGCATAGGCATAGCAAAAGAGCGAGGAACTAGCAAGCAAAGATAGAAGTGATTTCGAGGGTATGGTCATCTTGCTTGAAATCCCGCAAGGAAGAAGAACGAGTCCATGAAGAAGACAAACGGACATAGCCAACGGATCCTCACAAACGCAACGTTATCGAAACTGACCCGAAGAAGCAACACTGGAAAGAAGCAAACAACATAGTAAACAACCACCACATAATCATGGCATGATGCACAATCAAGTATGATGCATGTCCGGTTTAATGAAGCATGGCATGGCAAAGTGCACAAACAATACTACAAATTAAGTGGAGCTCAATATGCAACTTTGTTGCATATTGACGGGACACCACATCAATTATTTAGTTCACTCTCGGTTAGGTACCCAACTATATTAAATGTTCTTAACATGGTAAGAGGTGAAGCATAACAAAAACTATACCATCTAACCAATTTAAATGGGGCCGGATATAACAAACAACATATCCGGTAATCCCCATATGCATTTAGCAATTGAATGCAACAACAATTTAAACATTTTAATTGTTGTTATCATGATGTGGATGACATGAACAAGTTTATGAATTTTTTAATAAAAGTTGACAAGAGCATTATGAAGCATTTGTCACCGTGGTCGAAAGGAAAAGGGGTGCCACGGCAACGATAACGGAACGTTGCCACGGCAACGTCCCCGTTTCCGGTAACTCGATTGAGATGCCGGTGCAAAAGGAAAAATGACGGGGGCGTGTCAAAAGATGGTGGGGCGCTCTCGGATTCCGGGTGTCCCACGAGTTGGCGACAAGGAAACGAGTGAAAATTTGGACACGGTGTAAACTCGAGCATCTCATACATCACACATGCATTCGTTCACGGGCGGTCGTCTCGGGGTTATACCTTTAGAGCGTGCATTATTGGAACGGATCAAGTTCAAAGTGGAGAAGGGGAAGTAGATGTTCTCGGGACTTTCATAGTGGAAGTAGTCGTTCTCTCATGCTCTAGGGTCGACGGTAGAGGTTCTCGCGATCTCGGTGATGGTAGTGGTACATGTTTATCGGTAGTCGAACATGACAATCCGGAGAGGGTACTTGGAAACATGCACGTCGTTGGTAGTTATACACAATCGTTGTCGGACTTGACGGGTTCGAGGTCTCCGGACGTAGTGGTACATGTTCGTTTTTCGGAGAGGTACATGGCGTTCTTCGGTCATAGGTACTTGACGTATTGCTACCCGGGCCTTCGGCCACGGTCGTTGTACACATGACGTTGGGGTACTTGTCGGTCCAGTCTTGATGGAGTAGATGTACACATTGTCAGGGCTTGTCGCATCACCCGGTGTAGTCGTACACGTACGGAGCAGAACTTGGCGCGCCCTAGGGTCACCGAGTACTGGTTTTGATGGAGTTCGGGTCTTCAGTGTCGTGGTACTTGTTGTCCCTGTAGTTAAGTCGGATGAAAATAAGGTCGCTTGCAAAGACATGAAAAACGAAGGAAGTGGGAGGGATGATGCATGGGTATGGCTTGAGAGATAGATGACAAGGAAAATATATGAAGTTAAGTCGGATACAAGAAGAGTTGAAGAGTAATGCAATTGTGTGATGGGTGAATCCAAGTTAATGGGATATTTAATATAGCTCCCTAATATATGGAGGGTATGTTATAAAGAGAATCACCATGTGAATTCCCTCGGTTTAAATGGATCGAAGATCCATACGGTTTATTTAGTTGAGTTAAGAAAAAGAAAAGACATGATGGCATGATGACATGATGCAATGCACACGATGCAAAGATGAATGCCACATACGAAACAAATCACACAACGAAACCCGGAAACCCTGGAAGGCATCTGAAGCTCCAGTCTTGGGGCGTTACAACACTCCACCACTACGAGAGGATCTCGTCTCGAGATCTAGGATGGCACCGGAGGGAAACGGAAGAGCAGAGAAGAGGTAAAACTAAGTTGCTTCTTTGACAAACGAGTGAAACCAAAGAACCTTGAGGGGTTAAACAATTTCGAGAAAAGAATACAACGGAGATGAACAAAGTTGAAAACACTCCATTATAAAAGAGGAACAAGGAACATTACTAGAACCTTGTAGGTTGAAAGGCATAAGAAAAATGTTACAAAGGACAAGAAGTACATGCAAGCACTCCGGTAGAAACGAGATGCAGGAGGAACGATAAAGATCAATTACGACAACACTCCGGTTAAAACAAGATAGAGGAGGAAAAGAATGATATAATTTGTACAACACCCCGAATGCAAATGGAAGGAATTAACAAGAACTTGACAAGATGAGAGGATACTTGATGAAATCAACAACACGCTGCCTCCGGAACTATTGAAAGAATGGCACAAGGGGTAAGAAAGATTTCAGACAGAACTCCGGTTGAGAAAAGGAGGTAAAACTTGATAAGATGAGAGAACTGGAATGAAAACACGACACTCCGGTTGAATGGATAAGCAAAGGAAAGAACATGATCTTGACAAAACAAGAAGATGGGTTGAAGAGAGCAACATGACAATGCCTCCGGAAGAAAGAAATAGAAGATATATAATTGAAAGAAAAGAATAGAGGAGAAAATGCCAGCTTCTGCCACAAAAGAGCTTGGAAATTACCCTTCCAAGAAAATTATAACGGAGTTGTTGGAAAACCAACAATGAAACGAATAAGCTTGTAGTGGGCTTATGGAAAACTTCTCAAAATTGAGGCGAAATCCTTCCACTACGGAAACAAATAGATTGGGTTTATATCAACAAGGAGACGAGAAAACTTATTTCACCAGGAGGATAAAAGAAGAACTTGGGTCATTTAAGAGCACCATAAATAGCAACAATCCTTAGGAAAAGCTTTAGGTGAAATATAACCCAAGATAACTCCAATGAAGAGATTGATGGGTTTAAATATCTCATTCCTGACAACTTTTGAATCATGAAACATGAAGGGAAATTGTCAACAATGACATAACACCACCTCAAAAAGATAAAATAGGAAGAATTGCGCTTAGAAATGGAAGATGAAGAATGTTTGAGCTCCTCGGAAAAGAATCTCGATGAACACTTCGAGAAGGAGTTGAATCATTGGTGAACCATCATGTTGAGCCTCCATGAAGAACTCCGGTAACAAAAGAATGGTCAAAACAAAGAGAGCTTGAAAATACAAGGTGAATCCTTGCAATGATTGGATGAAACTTTGCGATAAATGAGAGATCTTGAAACTCCGGGAAAAGAAAAGATGAACAAAAGAAAAAAAATCAAGAATTTGGTAAGCCTCCGGAATAAAGAATTAATTATTTGAGTGAATCAAGAATAAGAATTATGTTATGCTCATCCTTCACCAATTTAAATTGATGACAAGCAATGGATTTGGCATACTACTTATTCTCGTTGAAAGGATATAGCGCAAACTTGAGAAGGTCTTAGACGAACCACCGGAAGGATTGAAAAATGAAAGTATCAAAGGCACAATTCATCGGGAAGAATTTGGAAAAACGAATGAAGATACTTGTTGGAATTTAGATACAAGGGAACAAAGATATCATGAACTGATTAGAGAACACTTGAACGATGCACCGGTAAGATTTGGATAACGAGAGCTGAAAGCTAGAAATAAATAATTTTGATATGATGGCCTCCGGAGAATCAAACTAAAAAGACTCCTGAATTGCTCCGGATGGGTGAAAAGAATTCTCATAATCAAAACACTTATGAGAGGATGGCAAACAAGCTAGAGCCATGAATCTTCAAGAGAACGGACCAAGATTTAGAGGAAATACTTGTTCGGTCTTCAATTGCAGAGAATGACGACGAGAAACACCACCATGAATTGTTGAGATACTCCGAGAGAATGAATATTAGAAAGGTTGAACCGATGATGAATTTTTTTTGAAAGATCTTGGAGAAGGCATTTGAATGATGATAATTCATTCTTACGTCAAACTTGGGAAAAGAATTTGAAAATAGCTCCGGTAAAATTAGAAGAGTAAGGTAAGATCCTGGGAAAGACCTGTGGGTTAGGGCCCACTCAAAAGAAACACCGTTGAACAATTTAAAAGAGAGAATGCACCGGTTGAATTAAAAGGCTTGACTGAGATAACATCCTCGAAAGAGCTTGAACGAAAAAAACAGAGTGGAAACAAGAATCTTCTAAGCTATCTTCGGCACTCCGGAACAAATGAATAACGAGAAGTGGATTATTAAGAGGTGCACCGCATGGGAAAGCATTTGAAATGAGTTAAAGGATATGATCAACACCAAATGCTTGAATTGAATCCACCGGAGAAGAAAAAGAATGACGAATGATGAACTTGAAGCTTCATTAGAATCTTCATGAGAACCATCGGATAGGAACATTGAAAGAAAAGAATGAAGAGACTTCACACAAATAAAAGGATACATGATTAAGAAATCTGAATCCTTGAAGAAAAAGGGTGGGTGGGCGGGAAAACAAAGGGAACTTGGAGACGGATGAAATAACACCATTGCAAAGAACTGATAATTGATCTTGCTAATGTTGAAATGATCGGATCCACTTGAAGAGAAACATGCCGGTTGAAAAGGATTGACATGACAAACTCGATGCTCGAGAAGGATTAGTATTGACATCGGAGTATGAGAACACTGTTTAGGAAAGGTATGGAATCAACACTTGACTTCGAAGCAACTCGAATACCACAACTGAAAAACAAAACAAAGGATAGGCTTGCAGAATAAGCCGGAACAAACATATGATAGAGATTTCATCCGAAGTTTTCGTGGTGGGGCCTACACGGGCTCGATCGTACAACACCATCGTGTACTAGGCAGTGCACATGACATACGAAGCATCCCCGAGTCAGCATAGCCAAGGACTCTTTAAGACACAACGAGACCGCTGTAAAACCAACCGTGGATAGGCGGACCACTAGATGTCGAACCCCAATTTCATATCATACATCTGTCAGAAAGATATCCTAAGAGCTACTTGAATTCCCACTTATAAACTCCCGAAACTTTCCGGTTATGCAATCAGGTGTTGGGGATACAGGGGAAGCATAATATCTCACCCAAAAACTAGCAAATCCTACATCTAGCTGTATCCATCCTTCAACACATAACCAAGAAACCTTCGGAAATCGTTTACCTCAACCTTCAAAAAACATCTGTTATACAAGTTATGGCAATACTCCCGAACTCCCGCCCCAGTAGTGGGTGGCGTCGAGGTTGTCTCACCAACAACTGCATAAAAGAGATTTTCGATGTCGGCGAAACTCAGGTATTCCAGAACTACAACGATAAAATTGTGACGACAACACCTCGGAGCTCAACTCCCCGGGACACTGCCACAACCGGTATGATGGAAACTAGGGCGGCAAGAGTGGAACAAAACACCAGGCATAAGGCCGAGCCTTCCACCCTTTACCAAGTATATAGATGTAGTAATTAAATAAGAGATATTGTGATATCCCAACAACAATCCATGTTCCAACATGGAACAACTCCAATCTTCACCTGCAACTAACAACGCTATAAGAGGGGCTGAGCAAAGCGGTAACATAGCCAGACAATGGTTTGCTAGGACAAGGTAGGTTAAAGACATGGCTTAACAATATGGGATGCATGATATAGCAAGTGGTAGGTATCGCAGCGTAGGCATAGCAAAAGAGCGAGCAACTAGCAAGCAAAGATAGAAGTGATTTCGAGGGTATGGTCATCTTGCTTGAAATCCCGCAAGGAAGAAGAACGAGTCCATGAAGAAGACAAACCGACGTAGCCAACGGATCCTCACAAACGCAACGTTATCGGAACTGACCCGAAAAAGCAACACTGGAAAGAAGCAAACAACATAGTAAACAACCACCACATAATCATGGCATGATGCACAATCAAGTATGATGCATGTCCGGTTTAATGAAGCATGGCATGGCAAAGTGCACAAACAATACTACAAATTAAGTGGAGCTCAATATGCAACTTTGTTGCATATTGACGGGACACCACATCAATTATTTAGTTCACTCTCGGCTTGGTACCCAACTATATTAAATGTTCTTAACATGGTAAGAGGTGAAGCATAACAAAAACTATACCATCTAACCAATTTAAATGGGGCCGGATATAACAAACAACAAATCCGGTAATCCCCATATGCATTTAGCAATTGAATGCAACAACAATTTAAACATTTTAATTGTTGTTATTATGATGTGGATGACATGAACAAGTTTATGAAATTTTTAATAAAAGTTGACAAGAGCATTATGAAGCATTTGTCACCGTGGTGGAATGGAAAAGGGGTGCCACGGCAACGATAACGAAACGATGCCACGGCAACGTCCCAGTTTCCGGTAACTCGATTGAGATGCCGGTGCAAAAGGAAAAATGACGGGGGCGTGTCAAAAGATGGTGGGGCGCTCTCGGATTCCGGGTGTCCCACGAGTTGGCGACAAGGAAACGAGTGAAAATTTGGACACAGTGCAAACTCGAGCATCTCATACATCACACATGCATTCGTTCACGGACGGTCGTCTCGGGGCTATACCTTTGGAGCGTGCATTATTGGAACGGATCAAGTTCAAAGTGAAGAAGGGGAAGTAGATGTTCTCGGGACTTTCATAGTGGAAGTAGTCGTTCTCTCATGCTCTAGGGGCGACGGTAGAGGTTCTCGCGATCTCGGCGATGGTAGTGGTACATGTTTATCGGTAGTCGAACATGACGATCCGGAGAGGATACTTGGCAACATGCACGTCGTCGGTAGTTGTACACAATCGTTGTCGGACTTGACGGGTTCGAGGTCTCCGGACGTAGTGGTACATGTTCGTTTTTCGGAGAGGTACATGGCGTTCTTCGGTCATAGGTACTTGACGTATTGCTACCCGGGCCTTCGGCCACGGTCGTTGTACACATGACATTGGGGTACTTGTCGGTCCAGTCTTGACGGAGTAGATGTACACGTTGTCAGGGCTTGTCGCATCACTCGGTGTAGTCGTACACCTACAGAGCGGAACTTGGCGCGCCCTAGGGAAGTACTGGTTTTGATGGAGTTCGGGTCTTCAGTGTCGTGGTACTTGTTGTCCCTGTAGTCAACCTTGCCGGCCTTGATGTCCAACACAAAACAACACAAGGGACCTCGGGATGTCAACAACAAGGAGCCGATAGTGGTAGCTACGAGCTCCTGTGCGGGGGAAAGGGGGCGGCCTCGAGGTCGTGCTGGATGCTGTCAGGGGCGACTCCAAGGAGCAGCAGCGCGAGGAGGGCCATGGTGGGCGTCGGGGTTGAAGACCGGAGGTGGTTGTGCCAGAGCAGCAGCGAGTCCTGGTGGCCGGCATCGCCGGATCTCGCTGATGGGAGGTTGGCACCTCGGGAGCTCACGGAAGAAGGCGGGTCGGGAAGGTCCTGCGGTAGCGAGGTTGTCCTGGCCTGGCAGAGCCGGCCATCCATGGCGGGCCAAGGTCACCGGCGCGACGGAGGCGGTGGGACGACGCGAGGCAGGGGGCGCCGGAGTTGACCTCCAGGCCGGAGCTTGATGGAGGCAGCGAATGGATGCAGCAATAGCAGGGCACGGTGCCAGGGACGGGGAGGTCTCGCGGCACGGGTGAAGGCCCCATGGGAGGCGGCTGGAGGTGCGAACGGAGAAGGGGAAGGGAGGTCGAGCAGGGGATGCGGTGGAGGTTCTTGCACGGGGAGCACGCCATGGGGATCGAGCGCCTCCTGGTGCTGGCTCTGTGTGTGGCGGCGCTAGAGGGAGTCGAGGGAGAGGCAAGGGATCGAGAGAGAGATGACGGCGCTGGGGATCGAGAGGGTGAGGGGAATCGGGCTAGGGTTATGGAACTGGTGGGGCGGCTGGGCCTTGGAGCTGGCCCAGTGGGAAGGGCGCTAGCTGGGCCTTGGCCAACTGGTGCGGCTGCTGGGCTCCCTCTCCTTTTCAAAATCTTCCCTTTCTTAATCTATTGTTTATATAAATAAATAACCAACAAAGGGGAAAATCCAGGGGTTTTTGGTTAGGAATATGAGATATATAAAAATATATCTGGAACCCTGGATTTATGTAGGGTTTGAATAAATTGCTCTAGCATTTTTAGAAGGTAGAAAAATAATTACAGTTTGAGTTATTCTCAAACTTCAATCATTTTGAACCTGACCAAAACAACTTCGAATGGGATGAAATCTGACAGAGAGGGTGTAGCAAAAAGGCAAGATTTATAGGGAAAAGATGAACATTAACAGAGGAGGAATAAGGTTGCTTGCAAAGACATGAAAAACGAAGGAAGTGGGAGGGATGATGCATGGGTATGGCTTGAGAGAGAGATGACAAGGAAAATATATGAAGTTAAGTCGGATACAAGAAGAGTTGAAGAGTAATGCAATTGTGTGATGGGTGAATCCAAGTTAATGGGATATTTAATATAGCTCCCTAACATAGGGAGGATATGTTATAAAGAGAATCACCATGTGAATTCCCTCGGTTTAAATGGATCGAAGATCCATACGGTTTATTTAGTTGAGTTAAGAAAAAGAAAATACATGATGGCATGATGACATGATGCAATGCACATGATGCAAAGATGAATGCAACAGACGAAACAAATCACACAACGAAACCCAAAAACCCTAGAAGGCAACTGAAGCTCCGGTCTTGGGGCGTTACAAAGAAGCAACTTAGTTTTACCTCTTCTCTTCCTCTTGCCTTTTCCCTTCGATTCCATCCTAGATCTCGGGACGAGATCCTCTCGTAGTGGTGGAGTGTTGTAACTCCCTGGATACAACTTTCCATATTTGTAACTCCGACTCTTGCCTTTTTCGGAGATGCGATACGATATTCCCTTTGTGGTTGGGTTTTGTCTTTGTTTTTCTTTTGTTCATGTCATGCATTTGATATCATGTCATCATGTGCATCGCATTTGCATACGTGTTCGTCTCATGCATTCGAGCATTTTCCCTGTTATCCATTTCTCAATCCGACACTCCCTCATGCACCCGGCGCACCCCTCTTGTCTCTTTTCGTGAGCGGGTGTTGAACGTTCTCGGAATGGACCAAGATTTGCCAAGTGGCCTTGGTACACTACCGATAGACCTCCAGTCAAATTTCGTTCCATTTGGAGGCTGTTTGACGCTCCAACGGTTAACCGGGGAACCGCAAAAGCCTCTTGTGTGTTGCAGCCCAACACCCCTCCAAAACGGCCCAATAACCCATCCAAACCACTTCCATGTTCTCCGTCGACGGATCACGATCGTGTGGGCAAAAACTACACTCCATTTGGACACTCCTACCTCCTCCTACCTATATATATGTGATCCTCCTCGAATTTTCGCGGACGAAACCCTAGATCTCACCTCCACCGCACTACCGGATATGTCCGTCCGCCGTCGGACGCGTCCACCGCCGTTGCCACGTTGCTCCGGCCAATGAGAGGCCGCCACCTCAGCACCTCCGCCTCCCTCCCTCACTCCTGCAGCGCCACCTGTCCTTCGCCGCTGTCTCCGCCGTGCGGGCCTGCCGTGCCCAGATCCGGCCCGTGCCGGGCCGCGCCAGGCCCGAGGGAGCCCGCGCCTCGCCGACCTCGCCTCCCTGCTCCGCCACCATCACCTGCGACACCCGTCGCCGCCCGCCGCCACCTCGCCACGCCGCCGCCTTGCGCCCTTCGCCTCGCCGCGCCACCGCATGCCGCGCGCCGCCGCCGTCGTCCTTCCTCCGCCGCGCGCCCACTCGCCGGCGCCCCGCGCACCACCGCCGACCCCTGCCGCCCCGCGACCCTCTCGGTCCCGCCGCTTCCTCCTCATCAGCGCCGCCCGTATGCTCGTCGCCGGCCATCACCGGAGTCACCGGCCATCACCGGAGTCGCCGCACTCACCGGACCCGGATCCACCGTGGGATGGATCAGATCCACCCGACCCTCCGTCCAAACAGAAGGTCTGCACCACCCGGTCCCAGATCCGCTCGTCCCCGTATCCCTCCATCCCGGGATCTCCGGATCCCGTGATCCAAACGACCCCGCCTGAACCGCTCCGTCCCGTTGACTTCCTCGGAGGGTAATATTTCCACCAAGCCCCTCGATCCTGATATTTTCATGCTCTGTTCAACGCATCATATCTCCATGACCGTAGCTCCATTTCATGTGCATCAGATATCAAAATGTTCATTCTGAGGTGTTGTTCATTTCATTACATTGTGTCATGCTTGTCTGAGCTCATCTGGTTGCCAAATCATTGATGCAAGAGTGCTATAAAATGTTTACTCCTGTTACTTAGTAGATTATGATGTTTTGTCATTTTTGCCACATTTGATGTGTGCTTCACATGGGCATGAGCCCTACATGTGTTTTGATATATGCCATGCCATCTTTACAGGGGTGCTTGCCATGTATTTTTGTGATCAATGTGGTGACTAGAACAAGCATGCAAAGTAGCCTTCGTGATATTGTTGTTTTCAGGGACTTAGGTTTTTGCTAAGTCCTTGTTCTGCTGTTATTTTTATGCCATGTAAACTAGATGCTACAGTGATATCCATGCTTGTTTTGAGTTTCTTCAATAAGGGTGTTTTGAACATATGGTTATGCTCTATCCATCCATGCCCCTGTCTGCAATTATGGAGTGCCCTAGAATATATTGTTCTTGCTCTACTTTTGCTATAAAATGTTACTGCCAGATTGTTTACATGTTAATCAATTTTGCCATGGTTGTTGCTCGTGATCCATGCATGCTATGAACTTGATCTTGCGATGGTTAGCTTCATGAACATGTCATATTGCTGTTACTATGCTTGTTTTGTCATGCAAGGCCTTGTGATGAGTGGTTTGAGCTCACAAAGATGCCTTCATAATTCTGTTTATGCCATGCTCTGATTTCTGCTAAGTCTGAAACTGTTAATAAAACTTGCTATGTTTACATGGGTGCCATTGTATCTTATGTGCCTTTTTGGCTCATGTTCAGTAAGAGACTTTTTTTCTATGCATTTATTAGAATCATGTCATGCCTTGTATTGCTATGATATGTTCCTGTAGCATGTTGTTTCCTTGCTCTAAACATTGCTTTCTACTGTTATTTCTGGCATGTTAGTATTTTCACCAAGTCTGTGAAGCTGATATCTTTTTCACTTTTGCCATGCTTGTTTGAACCTGGTCTTTTGTGTTTTAGCCGTAGCTCAGTGTCATGTTTTGTCAAGCATCTTGAGTACATCACTGCAATATGCTTTGTTGCTATGTTGGAGTGCAGTGGCTTAGTTTCTCGTTGCATTCTAGATGGCATCATGCTGTTAATCGCAGAATCGTGCCATTTTTGTTTTGCTTGCCATTTGCAAACAGTGCATCAGTTTCCAGTGATCCTTATATCAATTTCGACCGAAATCATCTCATCTTTCCAGTGGCACACTTGGTTTGCCAAGTTGATGCCTTGATAATTCTTTCCCTTCCGGAGCACGCATATGCATTGCATATCATACCATGTATTGCATCATGTTGCTTGTGCATTGCACCGTGATTGATTGTTGTTCCATTGCTTGTGTTCTTGCCTTGGGTAGAGCCGGGAGACGAGTACGTGACCAAGGAACCTGTTGAGTACGTTTTCGAGGATCAAGCTTTAGACAACTCTGAGAACTTTGCAGGCAAGATGACCATACCCTCGAAATCACTTCTATCTTTGCTTGCTAGTTGCTCGCTCTATGGCTATGCCGCGCTACCTACCACTTGCTTTATCATGCCTCCCATTTTGCCCTATCAAGCCTCTAACCCACCATTCCTAGCAAACTGTTGTTTGGCTATGTTACCGCTTTTGCTCAACTCCTCTTATATCGTTGCTAGTTGCAGGTGAAGATGAAGTTTGTTCCATGTTGGAACATGGATATTGTTGGGATATCATTATTATATCTTATTTACTTTAATGCACCTATATATTTGGTAAAGGGTGGAAGGCTCGGCCTTATGCCTGGTGTTTTGTTCCACTCTTGCCGCCCTAGTTTCCGTCATACTGGTGTTATGTTCCTTGATTTTGCGTTCCTTACGCGGTTGGGTGTTATGGGAACCCCTTGACAGTTCGCTTTGAATAAAACTCCTCCAGCAAGGCCCAACCTTGCTTTTACCATTTTCCTCACCACCACCTATACTTTTCCCTTGGGAGTCGGGCTCCCAAGGGTCATCTTTATTTAAACCCCCCCGGGCCAGTGCTTCTCTAAGTGTTCGTCCGAACTAGAGCCCCTTGCAGCGCCACCTCGGGGAAACTTGAGGGCTGGTTTTAGTTGTACGGATTGCTCATCCGGTGTTGCCCTGAGGATGAGATATGGGCAGCTCCTATCAGGATGTCGGCACATCGGGCGGCTTTGCTGGTCTTGTTTTACCATTGTCGAAATGTCTTGTAACCGGGATTCCGAGTCTGATCGGGTCATCCTGGGAGAAGGAATATCCTTCGTTGACCGTGAGAGCTTGTGATGGGCTAAGTTCGGACACCCCTGCAGGGTTTGAACTTTCGAAAGCCGTGCCCGCGGTTATGGGAAGATGGGAATTTGTTAATATCCGGTTGTAGAAAACTTGACACTTAACTTAATTTAAATGAATGAACCGCCTGTGTAGCCATGATGGTCTCTTTTCGGCGGAGTCCGAGAAGAGAACACAGCCTTGTGTTATGCTTGAAAGTAAGTAGTTTCAGGATCACTTCTTGATCATATTTTAGCTTCTCGATCATGTTTTGCTTCTCTTCCGCTCTCATTTGTGTAAGTTAGCCACCGTATATGCTTAGTGCTTGCTGCAGCTCCACCTCACTCCCCTTTCCTACCCATAAGCTTAAATAGTCTTGATCTCATGGGTGTGAGATTGTTGAGTCCCCGTGACTCACAGATACTTCCAAACAGGTGCAGGTGTCGATGATACCAGTACAGGTGGCGCAACCGAGCTCAAGTGGGAGCTCGATGAAGATCTTAATCGTTGTATTGTTCCGTTTCCTATTGATCAGTAGTGGAGCCCAGTTGGGACAATCGGGGATCTAGCATTTGGGGTTGTCTTCCTTTATTTTGGTTCCGTAGTCAGACCTTGATTGTATTCTGGATGATGTATGTTTAACTTGTATTTGTGTGAAGTGGCGATTGTAAGCCAACTTTGTATCCCTTTCTTTTTCAGTACATGGGATGTGTGAAGATTACCCCTCTTGCGACATGCCTACCATGCGGCTATGCCTCTAAGTCGTGCCCCGACACGTGGGAGATATAGCCGCATTGTGGGTGTTACAAGTTGGTATCAGAGCCTTCCCCGACTTAGGAGCCCCTGGCTTGATCGATCGCTGATGTTGTTGAGTCTAGAAAAAAATGTTTTGAATATTAGGATTATATATATTAGAGAGTAGGTTTCTTTTTACTCCTCAGTCCCTTCATCGCTCTGGTGAGGCCTCCTGTCGTAGAGTTTTGACTCTTCTCTCCTCAAATTTCACGGAAATTTTTTTTAGGATCACACGGGTATCTTGGAAACGTTCCGATGGTTTTGTGACGAGAACATTGTTCTTGGTGCCTCCTAACATTTAGGGGTTGTGGCAGTGTCCCGGAGAGTTGAGCTCCGAGGTGTTGTCGTCACAACTTTATCGTTGCAGTTCTGGAATACCCGAGTTCGCCGACATCGCAAATCTCTTTTATGCAGTTGTTGGTGAGATAACCTCGACGCCACCCAGTACTAGGGCGGGAGTTCGGAAGTATTGCCATAACTTGTATAACGGATGCTTTTCGAAGGTTGAGGTACACGATTTCCAAAGGTTTCTTGGTTATGTGTTGAAGGATGGATACAGCTGGATGTAGGAATTGTTAGTTTGGGTGAGATATTATGCTTCCCATGTATCCCCAACACCTGATTACATAACCAGAAAGTTTCGGGAGTTTATAAGTGGGAATTCAAGTATCACGTAGGAATTCTTTCCAACAGACACATGATACGATGTGGGATCTATCATATGTTTGTTTCCGGCTTACCCTGCAAGCCAATCCTTTGTTTTGTTTTGGTTTGTGGTATTCGAGTTACTTCGAAGTCAAATGTTGATTCCATACCTTGCCTAAGTGGTGTTCTCATATTTCTATGTGAATACTAGTCCTTCATGATAATCGAGATTGTCATGTCAATCTTTTTTCATCCGGCGTGTTTCTCTTCTAGTGGATCCGATCATTTCCACATTCGCAAGATCACCTCTTCGTTTTTCCAATGGTGTTCATTCCATCTGTCCAAGTCGCCTTTGTTTTCCCGCCCTCCCACCCTTTTTCCTTCAAGGAATCGGATGTCTTAATCAAGTATCCATTTTATTCGTGTGAAGTCTCTTCATTCTTTTCAATCAATGTTCTTATCTGGTGATTCTTAGGAAGATGCTAACGGAGCTCCAAGTTCATCATTCTTCATTCTTTTTCTTTTCCGGTAGATTCAATTCAAGCTTTGGTTTTGAGCATAGTCCTTTCATTTATCCAATGCTTTCCCATGCCAGTGCACCTCTTAAATCATCCACTTCTCGTCATTCAATTGCTCCGGAGTGCTGAAGATATCTCAGAAGATTCACGTTTCCATTCCCGATCCGTTCAAGTTATTTCGAGTTTGTTATCTCATTCAAGCCATTTAATTCAACCGGTACAATCTCTCTTCAAAACCATTTCAACGGTGTATCTTTTGAGTGGGCCCTAACCCACAAGTCTTTTCCCAGGATCTTACCCGACTCTTCTATTTTTCAGGAGTTATTCTTAAATTCATTTCAAAGTTGATGTAAGAATGAATTATCATCAGTTATATGTCTTTCTCCAAGATCTTTCAAATTATTTTCATTGTCGTTTCAACCTTTCTATTTTTCATTCCGGAGTGCCTCAACAATTCATGGTGGTGTTTCCCATCGTCATTCTCTGCTTTTGAAGACCAAAGAAGAGTTTCGCTGCAATCTTACCCGTTCTTCCAAAGATGTGTAGTTCAAGCTTGATGCCAACCTCTCATAATTGTTTTCGACTGTGAGAATGCTTTTCACCCATACGGAGCAATTTAGGAGTCCTTTCAGTTTGATTCTCCGGAGCCCATCATCTCAGAATTATTCATTCCAGCCTTCAGCTATCGTTCTCCAAATCTTTCCAGTGCATCTTTCAAATATTCTCTAATCAGTTCATGATCTCTTCGTTCTCATGTATCTAAATCCCAACAAGTATTTTCATTCGTTTTCCAATTCTTCCCGGTGAATTGTGCCTTTGCTACTTTCATTTTCAACTCTTACGGTGGTTCGTTCAAGATTTCTATTCCTTCATTATCATATCAATTTATTCGTTGGTTAATCCTACCGGTGGTCCATTGAGCTTATGCTATATCTGTCTTAATCATATCAAATCCGTTTGCTTGTCATCAATTTAAATTGGTGAAGGATGAGCATAACATAATTCTTATTCTTGCTTCATCCAAGTGATTGATTCATTCTTCTGGAGTTTGTTCACGATGAGTAAATTCTCGGTTCAAGTGCTTCATATTTTTTCCCGGAGTTCCAACCTCTCTCAATTATCTCATCATGAAGATCCATCTAATCAGTGCAAGGTTTCACCTTGTGGTTTCAACTTCTCTTTCTTTCTAACATTCTTTTGTTACCAAAGTTCTTCATGGAGGCTCTACATGGTGGTTTGTCAAGGATTCTATCATGGAATTGTCACGGCAGGTGTCCTTAGTGTCAGGACTTAGTCGTGAGGCCAACGCATCTATGTGGTAGCTTGAGAGGGGTTGAGCGGGACGAGAGACGCGATGTTTTACCCAGGTTCGGCCCCTCACGGTGGAGGTAAAAGCCTACATCATGCTTCATTGATATTGATGATGATGATCACGGTTACAAGAGTGCTCTATCTTGAGAGCTATTGTCTAAACCTAACTTGCCCAACTTGTGGAACTTGTGAATCTTGTCCCTCTTGGGGTGCCATGCCCCTCCTTATATATGTTGAAGGGGCGGTTTACATGACAAGTCCTATTAGGACTAGGATTACTCTATTACAAGTGCAGTCCTAGTCTTGCCTCCTTTGTAAGGGAATATTCCTTGTGCTTTTCTCATAAACCGGCCCACCATTAAACGTGAACCGGCCTTCTGGGCCGTGGGCCTCGTCATCCATCTGACCCGCCCGCCGGGTTACTAATGAACCGCCAAGACCGGGCGGGTAGCCCATGAATCGCCAAGCTCCGGGCGGGTTACCAGTGAGTCATCCAGTCCGGCCGGTTTATACTTCCGGCCGGTTTACGCCACGGGGTATATCCCCGACAGATTCCTTTCATTCTTCATTCATTCTTCTAGATTTCTCTTGAAGTTATGGTCCCCCAAGCTATACTCAAAGATAAACATGGTTCTCAACACATGTTTTGTTTTGAGGAGGTCAAGCATTCTTCATATTGCATTCCGAAGTGCAATTCCTTCTACCTTATATTTTCAGGTGGTGTTATGTCATTCTTGACAATTTCCCTCCGTGTTTCATGATTCTCAAGTTGTTAGGAATGAGATATGTAAACCCACCAATCTCTTCATTGGAGTTATCTTGGGTGATATTTCACCTAAAGCTTTCACTAAGGATTGTTGCTATTTATGGTGCTCATAAATGACCCAAGTTCTTCTTTTATCCTCCTGGTCAAATAAGTTTCTCGTCTCCTTGTGGATATCAATCCAATCTTTTGTTTCCGTAGTGACAGAATTTCAGCTCAATTTTGAGAAGTTTTCCATAAGCCCACAACAAGTTTATTCGTTTCGTTGTTGGTTTTCCAATAACTCTGTTATAACCTTCTTGGAAGGCTGCTCTTCAAACTCTTTTGTGGCAGAAGTTGGCATTTTCTTCTCCATTCTTTTATTTCAATGATCTATCTTCTATTTTTTCTTCCGGAGTCATTGTGATGTTGCTCTCTTCACTCATCATCTCCAATTGTGAGGATCATGTTATTTTCATGCTTATTCATTTAACTGGAGTGATGTATCCTCTGCTCAAGTTCTTTTCATCATATCAAGCCTTGCATCTCTTTTCAACCGGAGTGCTGTCCGAATTTGTTCTTCCTTGTTCCTCTTTTCTAACGGCATGTTTTCAACTTCGATCATCTCCGTTGTATTCCTTTCTCAAAATGGTTTAACCTCTCAAGGTTCATGGTTTCACTCGTTTGTCGAAGAAGCAACTTAGTTTTACCTCTTCTCTTCCTCTTGCCTTTTCCCTTTGGTGCCATCCTAGATCTCGGGACGAGATCCTCTCGTAGTGGTGGAGTGTTGTAACACCCTAGATACAGCTTTCCATATTTGTAACTCCGACTCTTGCCTTTTCCGGAGATGCGATGCGATATTCCCTTCATGGTTGGGTTTTGTCTTTGTTTTGCTTTTGTTCATGTCATGCATTTCATATCATGTCATCATGTGCATCGCATTTGCATACGTGTTCGTCTCATGCATCTGAGCATTTTCCCTGTCGTCCGTTTCACAATCCGACACTCGCTCATGCACCCGGCGCACCCCTCTTGTCTCTTTTCGTGAGCGGGTGTTGAACATTCTCGGAATGGACCGAGATTTGCCAAGTGGCCTTGGTACACTACCGGTAGACCGCCCGTCAAATTTCGTTCCATTTGGAGGCCGTTTGATGCTCCAACGGTTAACCGGGGAACCGCAAAAGCCTCTTGTGTGTTGCAGCCCAACACCCCTCCAAAACGACCCAATAACCCATCCAAACCACTTCCATGTCCTCCGTTGTCGGATCATGATCGTGTGGGCTAAAACTACACTCCATTTGGACAGTCCTACCTCCTCCTACCTATATATATATGTGATCCTCCTCGAATTTTCGCGGACTAAACCCTAGATCTCATCTCCACCGCGCCACCGGACATATCCGTCCGCCGTCGGACGCGTCCACCGCCACCACCACGTCGCTCCGGCCAATGAGAGGCCGCCACCTCAGCACCACCGCCTCCCTCCTCCACTCCCACAGCGCCACCTGTCCTCCGCCGTTGTCTCCGCCGCACGGGCCCGCCATGCCCAGATCCGGCCTGCCCCGAGCCAGGCCAGGCCCAAGGGATCCCGCGCCTCGCCGGCCTCGCCTCCCTGCTCCTCCACCATCGCCGACGGCGCCCGTCACCGCCCGCCGCCATCTCGCCACGCCGCCGCCTTGCGCCCTTCGCCTCTCCGCGCCACGGCATGCCGCGCGCCGCCGTCGTCGTTCTTCCTTTGCTGCGCGCCCCGCTCGCCGGCGCCCCACGCACCACCGCCGACCCCTGCCGCCCCGCGACCTGCTCGGTCCCGCCGCTTCCTCCTCGTCAGCGCCGCCCGTATGCTCATCGCCGGCCATCGCTGGAGTCGCCGCGCTCGCCGGAGCCGGATCCACCGTGGGATGGATCAGATCCACCCGACCCTCCGTCCAAACGGCAAGTCTGCACCACCCGGTCCCGGATCCGCTCGTCCCCGTATCCCTCCATCTCGGGATTGCGGGATCCCGCGATCCAAACGATCCCGGCTGAACCGCTCCGTCCCGTTGACTTCCTCGGAGGGTAATATTTCCACTAAGTCCCTGGATCCTGATATTTTCATGCTCTGTTCAACGCATCATATCTCCATGACCGTAGCTCCGTTTTATGCGCATCAGATATCAGAATGTTCATTGTGAGATGCTCTTCATTTCATTGCACTGTTTCATGCTTGTTGGAGCTCATCTGGTTGCCCAAATCATTGATGCAAGAGTGCTATAAAATGTTTACTATTGTTACTTAGCAGATTATGATGTTTTGTCATTTTTGCCACATTTGATGTGTGCTTCACATGGGCATGAGCCCTACATGTGTTTTGATATATGCCATGCCATCTTTACAGGGGGGCTTGCCATGTATTTTTGTGATCAATGTGGTGACTAGAATAAGCATGCAAAGTAGCCTTCGTGATATTGATGTTGTCAGGGACTTAGGTTTTCGCTAAGTCCTTGTTCTGCTGTTATTTTTATGCCATGTAAACTAGATGCTACAGTGATATCCATGCTTGTTTTGAGTTACTTTAGTAAGGGTGTTTTGAACATATGGTTATGCTCTATCCATTATTGTCCCTTTTTGAAATTATGGAGTGACCGAGAATGTCTTGTTCTTGCTCTACTTTTGCTATAAAATGTTCCTGGCAGATTGTTTACATGTTAATCAATTTTGCCATGGTTGTTACTAGTGATACATGCATGCTGTGAACTTTCTCTTGCCATGGTTAGCTTCATGAACATGTCATCTTGTTGTTAGTATGCTTGTTTTGTGACTTGTCATTAGTGGTTTGAGTTCGCAAAGATGCCTTCATAATTCTGTTTATGCCATGCTCTGATTTCTGCTAAGTCTGAAACTGTTAATAAAACTTGCTATGTTTACATGAGTACCATCATATCTTTTGTGCCTTTTTTGGCCCATGATCAGTAGGGACTTTTGTTCTAAGCATTTAGTAGATTCATGCCATTCCTTGTATTGCTATGGTATGTTCCTGTAACATGTTGTTTGCTTGCTCTAAACATGGCTTCCTGATGTTATTTCTGGCATGTCAGTATTTTCTCTAAGTCCGTGAAGCTGATATCTTTTACACTTTTGCCATGCTTGTTTGAACCAGCTCTTGTGTGATTTAGCCGTAGCTCAGTGTTCATGTTTTGTCAAGCATCTTGAGTACATCACTGCCATATACTTTGTGGTTATGTTGGAGTGCAGTAGGTTAGTTTCTTGTTGCATTCTAAGTGGCATCATGTTGTTAATCGCAGAATTGTGCCATTCTTGTTTTGCTTGCCATTTGCAAACCATGCATCAGTTTTCAGTGACCCTCATATCAATTTTGACCGAAATCATCTCATCTTTCCAGCGGCACACTTGGTTTGCCAAGTTGATGCCTTGATCATTATTTCCCTTCCGGAGCACGCATATGCATTGCATATCATATCTTGCATATCATACCATGTATTGCATCATGTTGCTTGTGCATTGCACCGTGATTGATTGTTGTTCCATTGCTTGTGTTCTTGCCTTGGGTAGAGCCGGGAGACAAGTATGTGACCGAGGAACCTGTTGAGTACGTTTTCGAGGATCAAGCTTTCGACAACTCTGAGAACTTTGCAGGCAAGATGACCATACCCTCGAAATCACTTCTATCTTTGCTTTCTAGTTGCTCTCTCTATTGCTATGTTGCGCTACCTACCACTTGCTTTATCATGCCTCCCATTTTGCCCTGTCAAGCCTCTAACCCACCTTTCCTAGAAAACTGTTGTTTGTCTATGTTATCGTTTTTGCTCAGCCCCTCTTATAGTGTTGCTAGTTGCAGGTGAAGATGAAGTTTGTTCCATGTTGGAACATGGATATTGTTGGGATATCATTATTATATCTTATTTACTTTAATGCACCTATATATTTGGTAAAGGGTGGAAGGCTCGGCCTTTTGCCTGCTGTTTCGCTCCACTCTTACCGCCCTAGTTTCCGTCATACCAGTGTTATGTTCCCTGATTTTGCGTTCCTTACGCGGTTGGGTGTTATGGTAACCCCTTGACAGTTCTCTTTGAATAAAACTCCTCCAGCAAGGCCCAACCTTGGTTTTACCATTTGCCTCACCACCACCTATACTTTTCCCTTGGGAGTCGCACTCCCAAGGGTCATCTTTATTTAACCCCCCCAGGCCAGTGCTTCTCTAAGTGTTGGTCCGAACTAGAGCCCCTTGCAGCGCCACCTCGGGGAAACTTGAGGGCTGGTTTTAGTTGTACGGATTGCTCATCCGGTGTTGCCCTGAGAATGAGATATGTGCAGCTCCTATCGGGATGTCGGCACATCGGGCGGCTTTGCTAGTCTTGTTTTACCATTGTCGAAATGTCTTGTAACCGGGATTCCGTGTCTGATCGGGTCTTCCTAGGAGAAGGAATATCCTTCGTTGACCGTGCGAGCTTGTGATGGGCTAAGATGGGACACCCCTGCAGGGTTTGAACTTTCGAAAGCCGTGCCCGCGGTTATGGGCAGATGGGAATTTGTTAATATCTGGTTGTAGAAAACTTGACACTTAACTTAATTAAAATGAATCAACCGCGTGTGTAGCCGTGATGGTCTCTTTTCGGCGGAGTCCGGGAAGAGAACACAACCTTGTGTTATGCTTGGACGTAAGTAGTTTCAGGATCACTTCTTGATCATATTTTAGCTTCTCAACCGTGCTTTGCTTCTCTTCTTGCTCTCATTTGCGTAAGGTAGCCACCATATATGCTTAGTGCTTGCTGCAGCTCCACCTCACTCCCCTTTCCTACCCATAAGCTTAAATAGTCTTGATCTCACGGGTGTGAGATTGCTGAGTCCTCGTGACTCACAGATACTTCCAAGAAGTTGCAGGTGCCGATGATACCAGTGCAGGTGGCGCAACCGAGGTCAAGTGGGAGCTCGATGAAGATCTTGATTGTTGTATTGTTCAGTTTCCTATTGATCAGTAGTGGAGCCCAGTTGGGACGATTGGGATCTAGCATTTGGGGTTGTCTTCCTTTATTTTGGTTCCGTAGTCGGGCCTTTATTGTATTCTGGATGATGTATGTTTAACTTATATTTGTGTGAAGTGGCGATTGTAAGCCAACTCTGTATCCCTTTCTTTTTCAGTACATGGGATGTGTGAAGATTACCCCTCTTGTGGCATGCCTACCATGCGGCTATGCCTCTAAGTTGTGCCCTGACACGTGGGAGATATAGCCGCATTGTGGGTGTTACAATGAATTTCTTGTGCAATAAAAAATGACCCAAAAATAAAAGTTCTCAGAATGATCTGAAAATTCAATACTATTTTTTCTGAATATTTTTGAATTTTTTATGCAAATAACATCAGAGGGGGTTGCACCAGGTGGGCACAACCCACCTGGGCGCGCTAGCACCCCCAAGCGCGCCCTGGTGGGTTCTGGTCCCCATGTGGGCCCCCTCACTTTTCTCTTTAGCCCATGTCACCACCTACCTCTAGAAAAAAAATCACCATTGCTCTCTCTCTCTCGTGTTCTTTCTATCAAACCCGCGGATTTCGATCTCATTGCTCGAAGCTCCGTTTTCGAAATTGTTTAGGGGGATTGTTGCTTGGTATGTGACTCCTCCATTGGTCCAATTAGTTTTTGCTTTAGTGGTTTATATTTTGAATAATTAGTTACTCTTGGTGCTGCTATAGATGAGCTTGCATGTTGAATTCTTAGAGTTCTAAGTAGTTTGAATGCTTGAAATGGCCTCCATGCATCCCTATGAGTAGTTACTATCAATCTTGTGAAGTTTTATTGAGAAAAAATTTGCGGACTAAAAATTTCAGAACTTTTTTCATAGGAGAAAGATGAGTATCTTTAGGAAGTTTGCTTCCAAGAAGAACTCCAAGGGGGTTATTGGGAGTCGTCGGACAATGACCTCCACACCCAAAGAATGGCGGAGGTATGACCATGCGAATGGCCGCACAACCCCTTCATGGATGGAGCTGGAATCCGTCAAGAATTTGCACAATATGCTGCTAATGTCGGCCTCACCGACTTTGTCTCAACTGAGTGTGAACAATATCATCTCCTCACAAATTCCTTTGTGCAAAGTTTTCATTTCATAAGTAGGAATAATCCTCCTGAGGTGCAGTTTAATTTATATGCTGAAACCCGTCAGATACCAGTCACTGAATTTTGTGACATATGCTTGATCCCTTCTGACAGGGATTTAAGACAGCCTAGGCCCGCAGAGTTTGATGGTTTTTACCGCACTCTGACAGTGGGGGATGAGAGAGGGGTGTCGGGGGTCACCGCCACTAGCTTACATTTTCCTGATGTACATTATTTTTCTCTATTCATTGCTAAGTGTTATGCTTGCTGGAGAGAAGGTAGGTGCACTCAGTGCCCAGACTTTACTGTCTTATGTCGTGCACTTTACTTCGACAACACTTATAGCTTGGGAGCTATTGTGGAACGTCGGCTCCACATTAACAGATCCAAGGGTAAAATACATGGTGGTATTTATGTTACTCGCTTGGCGAGTCAGTTTAACATTCAGATATGCCAACATGATTATCCTTTGCCCAAGGTTTACCTAGATCACCAGGCTATGGCACATCGCCACTTTATTGATAGTGAGAACACCACTATGGATGTTCCTTATAACTTGTTCTTTAGTGAGATTACCTGTGATGTTATTCCGTTGGCTGCACCTACTTTATTTGATCCTATTGCCAGGGCGGATACAGGATCATGCCTGAGAACATTGTCGCCTACCGGAACAACCTGGCTATGACAGAGGAGGAGCCTCAAGTGTGAGACCCTCAGGTGCCCTCTCCCCAACACTTCAATGTGGGACTTGATGGTTGTTTCGAGTGGTGATTACCAAGTCAGGCCAAAAGCCTAAGCTTGGGGGAGTACGTATTTCCACCGACATTACATTCATGTTCACACATTTCCTTCTAGTTGTCGGTGTCCACACTTTTTCATTGTATTATCCATGCTAGATTTATTTTCTCACCTTCTTCTTGTGTGTTTGAAAAACTTTGAGAAAATCCAAAAATATTTCCTGCTTCTTTTTGGGTGTTCTTCCTAGTTTAATTGGTTGTAGTATTAAAAAGAAAACCCCAAAAATATTTCCTTGTTCTTCTTTTGCTTGTTGGGAGCTTTTGCGTGCAAATAGTTTTTCTTGTTTTTGTTTTTCCCTTTTCTTTGCTTGTTCAAGAAAACCCCAAAACTCCAAAAATATTTCAGTGTGTTTCTCTGAATTTCTTTTCTGTTTATTGAGTCATACCGAGGAGAAGACCACGATGAAAATGTTGAGTGGCTCTCATATGTATTGTTGTTGATCTAACAAAGAGCCATATTACCTTGTCTTCTCCTTTGAATAAAATGTTTGCAGATTCCGACTTAGTCCACGACACTCTTGCAGTATTATTATTTTCATATCATTCGGTTGTGCAAGTGAAAGGCAATAATGACGATATTTGATGAACTGTCTGTGGCAGAGAGAAACGGGTATGAACTCAACTTGTTCTGTTTTTGTAAATATCCTAGTATCCGATTCAGCCTATTATGGTCAAACATGTTTGCGATGACAATTAGAGATCATAGTTTCTTATGCCATGCTTAAGTAGCTAGGAGTGGATAATGTCGGATTTCGGGTTCTGGCAAAACCCTTGAGGTTCGAACTCTGGGGTGCGCACGGAGATATCTCCTCCCCCTAGCTCACGCTCTCACCGCAATCTCAAAGCTCAACACGTCGAACTTGCAGAACAAAGGACACATGGTTTATACTGGTTCGGGCCACCGATGTGGTGTAATACCCTACTCCAGTGTGGTTTGGCGGATTGCCTCATGGGCTGAGGATGAACAAGTACAAGGGAAGAACAGTCTCCTAAGGAGAGGCGTTCTTGAGCTCGGTGAGCTTGTGTGGTTGAGGATGATCTGAATGATCTTTCCCCTCCTATGGTGGTGGCCAGTCCTATTTATAAAGGCCCTGGTCCACTTCCCAAATATTATGCGGGAAGGGATCCCACAATGGCCAGTTTGAAGGGGGACAACTAGTACAAGTTATCCTGACAAAAGGTGGTCTTCGCCTAGCAAAGGCTCTGGTGGTGACGTCGTCCTGGGCTCCATGGTGACCTCCGTCCTGCCGTCCTGCTGGTATTGGTCTTATTGCACCGATATGGAAACCTTTGCCTGATGCCTCGGGACTCCTCGCCTGCGCTTGCCTCTTTAGCACCAAAGAGGAAATGAGGACACTACACGCACTGGCGCTCGCCTGGCCTTGGCCGTCATGGCTTGCGTTATAGGGACCTCGCGAGGTGCCCCTTGCCTTGATCTCTCTGCCCCTCACAAGATAGCATAGCGAGGCCGCCCCGAGGAGGCCTTGTGTCGTCCGTCTCACGAGGTTTGGCCCCTCGCGAGGGTCTAGAGTGTTCGCTGATGAAGATGGGCCGTACAGGGCTGCTGGTGTAGCCACGCCATGGGCCGCAGGCAGGCAAGTCTGGGGACCCCCGTTCCCAGAACGCCGACAGTAGCCCCCGGGCTCAAGGTGTGCTCAGACTTGGATTCGAGGCGAAGCCAAAGGGGCAAGTACGGAGCACCGCGGGGCCCAATAGCCTGCACCCCCCACTGACATGTGGCAACTGATGGGATGTGGGCGTCTCCGCTTCCCCACACTGCCTCGACAACTGCCTGACTTGACGAGTCCCTACTGCATGCAGAGAAAACCATCATTACCTGTGATCCTAGGAGTCGCCTATTGGCCTTCTCTTGCTATAAATGAGGAGGGAGGCGAAGCCCCCGTCGCTCATCTCTTTCTGCTCCACTCGCTTCTTCTCCCTTGCTTCACTACTAGCAGCGACACCTTATGGCGCCGGTGAAGAGGTTCTCGGCTGCAGAGAAGGGGAAGGCCCACCAGGAGGGGCCCAACTTGCCAGCGCCCAAGAGAGGGCGCAGTCGCCCGCGTAAGCATGTCGCGACCCCCGCCGTGGCCCCTTGCGGCCGCGGCGACGCCTCCTTGTGCGGTGGGAGTCGCCCAGGTCATGGTAGCTCCTCGGCCACGCTTCCACTCAGCGGAGGTGCTGCTGGAGTTCGTTGTGTGGTAGGAGAACCCGGTCGACTCCTGGCTTCAGCTCCCGCGCTTCTTCGCCTGCAAACTGCCGGCCACGGGTCCAAGTGGTCTCTGGCTGCAGGCGGACGGCTGCTGCAGCAAGGCTTTGTGGGTCGCGGTGGAAGTCTCCGTCACAGGCAATGCAGCCCTGGCCCGCGGCTAGCAGATGTTTGCCCACGCGCGCGGCCTGGGCATGCGGTGTACCCTCCACTTCAAGTACGACGGCGATGCGGCCCTCTATGTGCGGGTATTCGGGGAATATTGTCGTCGCGTCGGATGCTACCCTGAGAACAACGACGGCGGCAAGGTGGTCGGCCTTGGTGACGGCCGTGACGAGGATGAAGGTGCACTCGTCCTCGGTGGTGGCCATGGCTCGTCCAGCTACGACGGCTCTTCCTCCGGCGACAGCTCCAGTAGCGGCGGTTATGACCAGCTGCCATGCCGCCGCGCCCGCTTCGAAGGCGGTAGTGGATCGTCTCGTCGTCGTGCCCCAATGAAGCGCGAGGAGGGGTCCAGTTGAGTCTAGGGGGCGCCGAGGGCCTACCCTCACGAACCGCCGCGGGGGGTGCGCGCTACTTTTGTTTTGTTCTTTTCTTTCTTCCTGCATCTAAAAAGAAACAAGTATGGGACCCTGCAGGGGCATGCAACGAACCGTGATCTCTATGTTATGTTTATCGTTCCAGTGTCGTGTTGGAGTATCAGCGTTTTATGTAGGCATGTAGAGATAACTTAGCTTGATGTGTCTGAAGTAGTTTCCACCTCGTGAGGCGCGCCTCTCCCGGTACCTGGTGAGACCTCCTTACCATTGTCTCGGGAGGCTTCGAGGAACTGCAATTTTTTTAAGAACCTCTTATTCTTCCAAGCCCAGGTCGTAGGCGCGGCCGGCCATGAACCAGAGCTCCGCATTGCGATACCCGAGGAGCACGGATTAAGGGAGGAGTGCTAGCTTGCGAGCTCGAGCGAGGGTGCCTCGCGAAGAACAGGAAAGACGCTCATGAGTGCACCTGTCTAGCCCCCTCGCGAGGCATGTGAGGGAGAGTACGGGCCAAAACAAAGAACTGAGGGAAGAACAACGGAAAAGGCGATTGTTGGCGTCCTGGGAACGGGGGTCCCCAGACTTGCATGCCTTCGGCCCACGGCGTGGCTGGGCTGGCAGGTCTGTACGGCCCATCTTCATCGACAAGTCATTCAAGACCCTCGCGAGGGGCCAAGCCTCGTGAGGCGGACGACGCAAGACCTCCTCAGGAGCAGCCTCGCCAGGCAAGCTCACGAGGGGCGGAGAGATCAAGGCAGGGCAAACCTCGCGAGGTCCTCGTGACGTGAGCCATGAAGATCGAGGCCAGGCGGGCGCCAGCGCGCGCAGTGTCCTTGTTTCCCCTTTTGTGCCAAGGGGGCAAGCGCAGGCGCGGAGTACTGAGGCATCAAGCAAAGGATTCCATATTGGTGCAACGAGACCAATACCAGAAGGACGGCATGACGGAGGTCACTATGGAGCCCAAGACGGCGTCATCACCAGAGCCTTTGGCAGGCGAAGACCACCTTTTGTTAGGATAACTTGTACTAGTTGTCCCCTTTTTAATTGGCCATTGTTGGCTCCCTTCCCGCTCAATATTTGGGGAGAGGACCAGGGCCTATATAAGTAGAACTAGCCACCACAGTGAAGGGGGGACGAAAAACAGGACGAGAGACAACGAAAGACAAGAAGAGAGAGGATCGACCTCATCACAAGTCCACCAAGCACAAGAGCACCTCAACCTCCGGAGGCGGTTCTTCCCATGTAACTGTTCTTCACCAGCCCAAGAGGCAATCCACCACCACACAGGAGTAGGGTATTACACCACAACGGTGGCCTGAACTAGTATAAATCTTGTGTCTTTCTGTGTTGTGAGTTAGTTGAGTTCATCTGCGAGATCTTAGAAAGCTAGGGCTTGGATCGATAGGGAGAAATCCTTAGCGCGTACCCCAGTGTTCGAACCTCAAGGGTTTGCTGGAACCCGTGATCCGACATTTGGCGCGCCACGTAGGGGCGTGCCAAAGCTTCCTTCTGTCGCTCCGCGCTCTGTCGCTTCGTCGTCTCCATGGCAGACGCTCACCGCGCTCGTGCCGAGCGCCGAGCTGCCCTCGCCGCCCACGTTGCTCAGACGGCTCCCGTCGGCGGGCCGCCTCTTCTTTCCCCGTCACCTGCCGCCAACGCCGCCACCGGCCCGGCGGGGAACGAGCAGCAACCATCCTCGTTGCCTCCCTCGGTGTGGCGGGACGGCCGCACCGCCACTCCATCGCTGACCCCGGCCGGTTCTTCTTCCCATGCACGTCACCCTCCCATGGATGCACGGGCTGCACTCCTCGTGGCGCACGAGCTCCTGCGCTACCGTCCGGTCGACGACCTCTATGAGGACTGGCTCGACAGCATCGCCGAGCTTGTCCGCGCTGCAGGGGACTCCCCTATGCCATCCCTCTCTCCGCCTCGCCCTCCGCCAGCTACGGGCGACGTAGCTCATGGAGCGCCTCCACCACCTCAGCCCCAAGATGGCGCCCTGGCGCCAAGACGCGCGGCTCCGCGATGCGAACCGCCGTGCCCCGCGCCTGCACGCAAAGAGAGAAGCTATCAAGAAGTCCCTCGGCCGCAACAAAATGCTCCGCCGCTCCTCGCGCTACCAGGCCAGGACCGGCTGCTGCAGCAAGTCCGCCGCCACCTGTAGCGGCAGGGCGCGGACCCCATCTAGACCAAGCTCCACGCCTAAGGCGGGTCCCGGTGACCACAGCTGGCTGCCACGCCTTCACCCCTAAGCTGCGCTTGCCGGGCAAGTTCAAGCCAGATCTGCCCCCTCGGTACGACGGCACCCCCAACCCCGAGGAGTTCTCGCAACTCTATGAGCTGAGCATCGAAGCGGCCAACGGCGACAAGAAGGTCATGGAAAACTGGTTCCCCATGGCTCTCAAGGAAGGTGCCCGCTCCTGTCTCCTGAACCTGCCTCCGGGCTCAATCTCCTCCTAGGACGAAATGCGCACCCGCTTCATCGCCAACTTCCAGGGCACTCGCGACCGCCCCCCGGTCGTGGGCGACTGGTGCCGCATCAAGCAACAACCAGGAGAGACCCTGCAGAAGTACATTCAGCACTTCAACAGCGCACGGATCAAGATCCCCAAGGTGACCGATGAGGCCATTATCTCTGCGTTCTCCGGTGGCGTCTGCAACGTCAAGATGAAGGAGGAGCTCGCTATCCATGAAGAGTTGTGCACGACCCTAGAGCTATTCAACATCGCAACCAAGTGTGCTAGAGCAGAGGAGGGGCACCTCTCCCTCCTCAAGCTCCCTACAGCGGACCCAAAGGAGAAGAAAGCCAAGGCCAAGGACGTGAAGCGCAAGGAAGCAGCCGTGCTTGCAGCGGAACCAGACACCAAGCATGGTAGAAACCAACCAGAGTCATCCAAGGGCAGCCATCCATTCTGCGCCTTGCACAACCTAAACACCCACAACACAAGTGACTGTCAAGAGCTTAGTGCCATTCGCGAAGGGCGCTTCGGTTGACGCCCCGAGTGCGGCGACCGGGGCTATGGCCGAGGAGGAGGACATGGTGGTGGGCGCTGGGATGACCGTGGCCCGCGCCAGGAGTGGCGCGATCGGCCTCGTGAGGACCACTGGCAGGACCAACCTCGCGAGGGCGCCTGGAGGGATCAGCCTCGTGAGGATCGTCCTCAAGGCAACGCCGGACTCCCTCTGCTGCCACCACCACCGAGAAGGAATGACGAACACCATGAGAACGAGGGGGCTGGGGGCTTTCAGGAACCACGCGCTATCGCCTGCATCTTGGGCGGAGCCCAGGCCCCAGCCTCGCAACGTATCTTCAAGCAGTTTGCTCGTGAAGTGAATGCAGTCCTCCCCAAGATCGAAGCCACACGCCCGCTCAGATAGTCCCAGTGCCTCATTACGTTCAATTCGGCAGACCAGCTCAAGTGCGCAGCTACCGCTGGCACCCTCCCGATGCTGTGCTCCCCAGTCATCAGCAACATGCAAGTTACCAAGACCCTCATCGACGGTGGCGCAGGGCTCAACGTCTTGTCCATCGACACGTTCGACAACCTCGAAGTGCCGTATGACCAGCTTCAGCCCATCAAGCCTTTCTCAGGAGTGACCGACGGTTCTACCACACCGATAGGGCAGGTCTGCCTCCCTGTCACCTTCGGGGAACGCAAGGACTACTGCACCGAGCTCATCGACTTCGACGTCACGCACATCCGCGTGCCGTACAATGCCATCCTCGGGTATCCAGCCCTAGCCAAGTTCATGGCAGTGACCCATGACGGCTACAATGTCCTCAAGATGCCGGGAAGCAGCGGGATCATCACGGTCCCATGTGAAGAAAGAGATGCGGTGTGCTCTCTCGAGCGTGCCTTCCAAGCTGCAACAATCGACGACCCCGACAACAAGGGAGAGGGCCCTCCTGAGGCCATCCCTAAGAAGAAGAAGCAACTGGGACGCGCAGGACCTCAGGAGGGTGACGCCACAGCCGGAGCCTCATTAGGATCAGCGCCCGCTCTAGTGTCACAACCCTATAATTTGGTTGCAGATAGTGGCATTGCATCCATGCATCATGTCTAAAGTTATGTGAAATTCAAATGGGCATTGTTCCAAACCCTAGCACCAAAATTAAATCAACTAGGTTCAACTGAAAATTGCATTCAATGAACCCAAAATGCCTTCATCAATGTTTGATATTTTGGCAAGCCTTTGAGTCCAAACCAAAAATGGTGAACATTTTTGCAGAATATTTTGGGCACTGAATTTAAATCATTATTGTATTTGAATTTGGAATTATGTTCATAATATATGGAATATGTTTCAAATAACTTTGAAATGTTTTATGTGCTATTGGAAAAGTCCATCCAGCAAGATAAATATATTCAAAGGGTTTTTGTCACTATTTTGAAATTTTTCTGAATTTTAAACAGTGGCAAAATGTTAATCAAAATAAAACAAAACAAAAAGTTAAAGAAGGGGCAGAAACCTCACCTGGCCTCACTATAGCCTGGCCCAGCTTCTCTCGGCCCAGCCCACCAGCCCAACCGCCAGGAGCTTCTTCAAGCTCCTGTCAGTAGGAGCTGCTGCTTGCCCGCATCAGCCGACCGCGGCCACGTCTCCCCGCCACCTCCTGCTTCCTTCCCCGTCCTCGACCGGGTGCCTGGAGACGCCTGAGCCCCCTGGTCTTTCCCCTCTCTCGCAGCTCACTCTCCCTTCCCCTGCTCTCTCTCTATAGCATGCCCGAGCGCGACGACAGCGCGTCTGTCATCGCCGCTCGCCGTAGCCACGGCCACCGGCCACCCCACGCCTCGCCAACGCGCTAGGAAGCTCCGCTACTTCATCCTCGCCCCTCCTTGCTGAGCCACACGACAAGGAGAGCCCCGAAGCGATGCCCGCAACATCATCTCCAACCACGGCCGGCCGAGATCGCCGCCGCTGTCTCGTCCCCCCAGGCCTTCCCCGAGCACGCTAACCTTCCCTACGTCTCCGCTGTGAGCTCACGGACCGAACCCCCCTCTCCTCTGCCTTGATTGCTCGCCGTAGTCATCGATTCATCGGATACAGAAACCTGCCGCCGCCCGAGATCATCGCCGGTGATGCTCCGATGACCATTTGGTCTCGGGCATGCGACCAACGTACTCACCGCATCACGTAGGCCACCGCTAGCGCCTCAGCTCGCTTGCTCACACACCGCAACGCTGGCCGCACCAACGCCCGAACTCCAGCGGCCGCAACCGAGCTAGCCGTCGTCGGCCCCGGCCACCATAGGCCCGGCCTCCACCATCACCTGATGCGTGCCTGCAAGATCTCTCCAACGAGCCCAAGAACGGCCTCGTCCGTGCCCTGTGTGCGTTTTCCGAGCCGTGCCGCCATCTCGGGCCTCGCCGGCGTCAAGTCGTCGGTGGGTTGGACCCACTTTGACCCCGGCTGGACCCCGCCTGAGTCAATGACATGTGGGGCCGGCCCCTAACTAAAATAGTTTAATCTTTAGTTAGTGCTAATCACACTGTTAGGTGTTAATGACCTCGCTAACTAACTCTGTGTCACTAACATGTGGCCCAGGCCCTTAACTAACCTAGGTTAGGATTAGATTAATGTTAATTAACTTGGTTAGTTAGGTTAGTCACTGACCAGTGGGTCCCACTAGTCAGGTTTGACCTGGACGGCGCCTGTTGACCTGCTAACGTCAGCATGACCTGATGCTGACGCAGTAATACATTTTCTGGATTTATTAATAATCAAGAAATTCCTGAAAATGTTCAAAACTTCTAAAAATCATAGAAAATAATCTATAACTCAGATTGAAAAGATTTATATATGAAAAATGATCAGAAAAATCCAATCTATCCATCTGTGCCATTTCCATGCATGTTTAAACAACTTAACCTTGCTGTTTAGATCAAAACATGATAATGCACATTATAAGTTCTTAGTTTGAATTTGAATTTGGACCTTTGGTTCAAATCAACTCAGACCCTTCTATTCTTAGCTGCATTAGCTCAAACCACAGCATATCGACATGTCATGCTCATGCATCATATTGTGCGTTGCATTGATTGTGTTCTTTCTGTGTTTGCCGGTGGTTGTCCCCTCTCGATAGACGTGGTTCCGACGATGAGTTCGATGACACCGATGAAGAACTATATTATCTTCAGAAGTGCCAGGTAAGCAAAACCCCCTTGTTCATTCTGATACAATCCCACTTTCTCGTTCCTGCTCTCTTTTACTACATTAGGACAACAATGATTCATCTATTACTTGTTGCGGTAGTTGAACCCCTTATCCTCTGCATGACCTGTCATTGCCATAGTAAATAGAGCACTAGCATGAGTAGGAGTTGTTTGAGCCATGATGTGCCTACTCATTCATGCTTGTTTGTCATGCCTGCTATTGCTTAGAGTTGTGTTAGGTCTGATTCATCGGGGATGAATTAGAAAGTTGTGAACATGTCCTACTGTGTGTGAGCTAAGTGTGTTGAACACGATTTGGTAAAGGTATCGATGAGAGGCCATGTAGGAGTACATGGTGGGTTGTTTCATTGGAACCGTCCTTAAGCACCGAGATCTGTATGTGTGATTTAAGAACCAGTTACTACCATGCATTGGGATCCTTAATTGACCCTCTCGGCTTCTTAACCACCCTAGTCCTCTGTCCAGGAGTTGCAACTAGTTTCTGGTGTTTGTAGGATATGTGTTGGCAGCCGTGCGTAGCGCTGACCCTAGAGGTGAGCTATGATGCGGTAGATACACCGTGGTCGGGCATGTCAGGTGCCCGTTTGGTGTCTCGGAACCCTGTACACATCGTTCGGGGCCGTATGTGGAAACCTTGGCCGGACTCCCTGTGGATGGAACCTGGATAGGCGATAAACCTGGACTAGAGACTTGAGTGTTTAGGTAGGCCGTGGCCGACACCCTCGTTGGGCTTCAGCTTGAAGGTTCCCGAGTACATGTCGTGTAAACGACGGTAAGTGGTGAGAGTGTGTATGAAGAAGTACACCCCTGCAGGGTTAACATCATCTATTCAAATAGTCGCGTCCGTGGTAAAGGCTACTTGGTTGCCTGTACAGTTCATAGATAACTTGAAGTGGATACTCTAAAACTCGCAAGATAAGTGTGAGTGCTATGTATGGCCTTCTCGTAGGGAGACGGGAGCGGATCCATAGTGGTGTATTGATATGGTGAATATGTGGACTCGTGTGCGCCACCTCAAAAGAGTTGCTTGCAGTCGTAGTTCAGGTTAGCCACTGAGTCTAAGCCGGCTTGCTGCAGTTAAACTCCACTACCCCTTTGTTGATACCGATGCATATGTAGTTAGTTCTGATGTAAGTCTTGCTGAGTACTTTTGTACTCACATTTGCTTAATTTATGTTTTGCAGAGAGACTTCAGTCTCGCTAGTAGTTTCACGTGGACTTCGACATTTAGCTTGATACCTCAGCTACGATCTTGTGCCCTCGGCAGGATCTGGTAGATAGTCAAGCTTCTTAGCCTTTTTCATTTGTAGATGTCTGTACTCAGACATGTTAAGCTTCCGCATGTGCTTTGATTTGTATGCTATGATTGTTGGGTCATGAGACCCATGTTTGTAATATCTCGCTCGTCAGAGCCTAATGAATAAATACTTGAGTCGTAGAGTTATGTTGTGATGCCATGTTGTATTTACACATATCGAGCATATTGTGTGTATGATTAAAATGCTTGGTATGTGTGGGATCCGACAATCTAGTTGTTTATCCTTGGTAGCCTCTCTTATGGGGAAATGTAGTCTAGTGCTTCCATGAGCCATAGTAGTCCGCTACAGCCCGGTTCACTGGAGTCCCGCTAGCCCAGCACTACTGCTTAGGACACTTGACTGGTCGGCATGTGTTTCACTTCGTTCTTGTGTCTGTCCCTTCGAAGAAATGTCACGCGGTGACATCCGGAGTCCTGCCTAGCCTGCTACAGCCCAGGTTCCTGGAGTCCTGTTAGCCCAGTGCTACAGCCCAGATTCACATGCTGCTGACCGACATGCTCGATGTGATTCATGTATGCCTGTCCCCATAGGTTGGTGCCGCTTTGGGTTCACGACTAGCCATGTTGGCCCGGGTTCTCTGTCATATGGATGCTACCAACACTATCATATACGTGAGCCAAAAGGCGCAAACGGTCCCGGGCCATGGTAAGGCGACACCCGTGGGAATACCATGTGTGAGGCCGCAAAGTGATATGAGGTGTTACCGGCTAGATCGATGTGACTTGGAATCGGGGTCCTGACATCTAGGGGCGTCTCCCTCCATCGCATAGGAAGGCGTGCTCGGCGCCCTTGTTGGGCAGGGCTCGGGGGCTGTCTTCTGGAAGGCCTAGACTTTGCCCACATCACGAGGGAGGTGCTCGGGCACCACTTGGAGGCGTGCTTCATTGCACGTCCCTCAGGAGGGCAAAGGGCAAGGATTGCCCACCGTTTAGGAGTTCATCACCAATACCACCTAGGAGTTGCAAGATGCAGGGGCCATGCGCGATGACCACCACTCACGAGATGCATCTTCCCATCCAGGCGAGGATGCCGAGCTGCGTGTTTGAGTTGACGTTCCAGGGATCAACAGAGCTGCTTCTCGGGAGCTCTTCTGGCCTTCGCGCGTGGGACGTTGCAAGGGCCCACCGCACAGCTACGTTCGCATGCCCTTTGGCCCACCGAGTGTATCGTCGGCCTACCAGTGCAACTTGCAGCGCATCCTAGCAGATCAGCAAGCCAGGCACCACGCCGTCCTGAAGGAGATGGAGACGGTCCTCAAGGAACCACCTGAGCCTCCAGAGCCTCCCGAGGCTCAGAGCTCTGGAGGCTTGTGAGGAGCAACCCCTTCGCCATGCACCTTCAGCTACCTCAACTCTCCTTCGTCAACATGACCAGGTGACATCTTTCCAAGTTCATTCAGCTGGGAGAGCCCCTCGGGCTGCATCATTCCCAGGCCGCGTGGATCCATCCCTATGGCATGTATCCCTTTTCTTGTGTCTTTAGCTTACCTTGTTGGGGGCGCCCCTCAGGCTGCATCATCCCCAAGTCGCTCGGGCCTGACCCAGCGGCACGTATCTCTCATGCAGTTGCTTAAGACTGCTACTCTCATGTTCGATCTACCTATGATCACTACTTGCTCGATAACCAGCCATCATGGGGACCATGCGCCGGCCGTCTTTCTTCAGGACCCTTCGTGTGAGTAAATTGAGCACGACGTCTGTGCTCGGGTCCGTCCCTGCAGCGTCGATAAATCCAGCGGCGGAGCTCTGTCTGGCTGACTGGCCCTGTTTACGTCACCTCCTAGGGCCGTTGGTGCTCGGCCTTCTCACGCGATAACCTCAGGAGATTCGTTCGGCGCAGGTTGTCTGACCACCTCGCAGGTCCGGCACCGCAAGCAAGAACCAAGACCATGCGCAACCCGCCTTGAGGTAGGGCCTCGTGAGTCCCGCGCTGGCTCACGAGTGCCCAGTTACACCTCGTCGAGCCCTGCCGTGCAAGCCACGTGTCAGGGTGGGGCTATACATGCCCCGGGGGCTCTCCTCAGAGGGAGCCCTCCTCCCAAGCAGAACTGGAAGCACCACGCTCTACGCTGGCCGTCGACACTGCCGAGGAGCGGCTATGCCCGTGCACAAGCGGAAGCACTATGCTCTGTGCTGGTGATAAACAACTGAGGGCGGCTGCACAGTCGTACCAATCTCAGGGAGCCCCAGAGCTCAGCGTCCTGCCTCACCGCAACGCCTCCTCTCGGGAGAGCCGTGCGAGGGGGCTGGGCACGGGAGCTACGCTCGGGTCACGCCCAAGCGTATGCCACCCAGCTAGGTCTCCCGGACCTGGTTGTCGCACGCCCCTCCCGAGCCGAGCCTCGGCGAGGGTAAAGGTATAGAGATTATTTGCACGTCAAGGGGGACTCCTGAGCATCGCGACTCAGGAGCCTAACTGGTCACGTAGCCCCTCACTCCTTGGTCTGTCCTGGTCTCCAGTCGGCCCAACAGCGGTTGAGGTATGCGCGGGGCCAGGCTCTGCCGACGCAGAACACAAAGCAAATAGGAAGAAAATCGCAAAATCTCAAAGCAAGTATTAAAAGACATATTGTCCTCACAATATCAAATGAAAGTTTTAATGCCTCCACGAGGCCTGACGCATATCGCAGGGATGAAACAGGAAAGCAGCCGCAGGTCACTCCTGGACACCGTCATCTGCAGGATCGGCGGCATCGCCGGTCAAGGGAGCAAGGACGAAGCCGCGGAACTTCTCTAGCAGGGCCTCCACCTGACCTTTCACGGCTGCGGCAGTGGCCGCTACAGGCTCCAGCAGCTTGTCAAGACAAGCATTAGGGTCGTGAAGGTACAGATGGCTGAAGACATGCGTCAGCGCAGCTGAAGAAAGGACACGAGCCTCCACCTCAGTCATGGGACCGATGCCCTCCACGACTTCCTCAAGCGCCTTCACCAAGTGGGGAAGTAGATGAGCAGGGCCATCCTCGTAGGTGGTCAGCGGCTTCTCCAGACCCTTCTCGTACAGTGAATTCAGCGCCATGTTGGCCCTTTTCTCAAGAAGCGAGAAGGCCTCGCGGTCTTCGGCCAGGACCTTCGCCTTGGCATTGAGCTCGGCCTCCCTCGTCTTCGCCTTCTGCTCCAGTTCCTCTAGTCAGCTGCGCTCCGCGGCCTGCGCCTTCGTCAGCTCCCCCAGCTCAGCATCGCGGCCCTTGATGGCGTCCTCCTGAGCCTTCATCTCCTCCCCCTTCGCTTCGCGGTCGCATGCTTCTTTTGTGCGGTCGTCGCGTAGCCTCTTCAGCTCGCCCTCTAGCTCTCGGCAGCGCGCGCGGGCGGCCTCGGCGTCCTTTAGCGCCGCCTTGCGATCGACCGCAGCTCTGGTGGTGGCCTGCTTCTCCTTCTCGGAGGCTGCCGTGGCCTGGCTCAGCGACGCTCGAACGGCCTAGTCGGAATGAAGCCATCCTGAGGCCAGATCCAAGCGCTTGGCCACTAGGTGCGGGTCCGCGCCCAGGAGGTCTTCCCGCAGAATGGCCTTCCCCGAGAAGACACGCTCAAAGGTTGCAGAGGGCGCAGAAGAATTTGGAGCCAGAGGAGCAGCAGGAGTAGGAGGTGACGTCATTACTAGAGCCTGGAAGATTGAGGGCTTCGGAGCCCTTGGGACCTCATCAGCAGAGCCGAGTGCCGGCACTTCCGGAGCCACCGGGGCCACGGGGGCTGGTTCATCCTGCCGATTCTCCTCTCGGCATCGGGAGGGCAACCGAGCTGGGGAGGTGCGGGTGCTATCGCCCCTCTTCTCCGCAAAGGGAGGAATGGCTGCGGCACCCCCTACTCTTCTTCGCTGAAGACTCCAGCCTGATCGACCGGACGGATGTCAGAAGACAGCAAGTATAAGCAGGAACAAGATGGAGCTTGAAGCACTTACTGATCCACTGCGACATAGTCCACCCTCTGCTTGGTAAGCCTAAAACGCGAAAGCGTCGGGGCCTGAGGAGTGGGCACACGGGCTCCGGGAGCAGAAGACGGCGCAATGGTAGGACCGGAGCCGATCCCAAGCGGCTCCACGTCGGACACAACATCTCGAGAGACCAGCGACGATCTGCCCCTTGTCGGGATGAGGGGAAGCTCCCTCACCTCCTGGCAGGCAACGACCTCGGCGTCGTCTGGTAAGGCGCGGAGGATGTCGGCCTTTCTCAAGGGGGAGTTCTCCCCCTCCCTCGAGGATCTCCTCCGAGCCCTCCTCCTCCTCTTCCTCCTCGTGGGGCTCGTCAGAAGACACCTCCACCGGCTTCGGCATTGCGGAGGCCCCAGCGAGAGCTGGCGGCACCGCCCGCGCACGTCAAAGGTTGGCCTGGAAGCAACAAATTGCTCCCAGTCCTTGCGATGGAACAAAGGAAGAAATGCGCTCGGCGAGTACTCTTGGTTGTCCCCAACCAAGAGACGTAGAACTGCGTTCAGCTCGTCATCAGGCAGGGCCACCGGGCTCAGACGAACCTTGTCTTCTTCATCTCCGAGGTTCCACAAGGGGCTCGTGCGCGCCTGGAGTGGAGCAACGCACAGCATCAAGAATTCCCTCAAGTGCATGACCCCAGTCACCTTCGCCGCCTTCGCGTTGCCCGGCTTCAAATCAGTCTTCATCTGCTCCAGCACCAACGACGCCCACTCGTCGATGAGCTCAACACGAGACCACTCCTTGTCAGACTGGGGCACCTCCGTCGGCAGGTCCAAGCGTGGATGGGCGCACTTGGCACTCATCATGACCCATTTGGCCCTGATGTTGTCAACCCTCTTCCCGGTGTTCGAGATCGAGTTGGCTTGGCCGGCCGCGATGAAGTTGGCGCACCCGGAGATATGGCCACCAGTGACGCGGAGGAAGAAGAAATGGCGCAGCAGTGCCACAGACGGCATCACGCCCAGGTATGCCTTGCAATAGTAGGCGAAGATGGACAAGAGAAGAACCTAGTTGGGATGGAGATGCAGCGCCTGCAACCCAAAGTGGTCGATGACCTCGAAAAAGAAATCCGAAAAGGGGGGAACCAACCTAGCAGCGATGCTGCTCGTGAAGAAAGGGAAGAAGGTGCTTCCCTCAGGCTTCGGCTCGTCGGAGGCGAGCCGAAGCTCCGTCTTCCCCCTCTCTTTGCTCGCCCCCGTCGTCAGCAAGCGCGTGGCGGCAAGGTTCTTATCTGTGATGTTGGACGCTTCGAGGGCTGGCTCGAACCAGGCCGGCGCCGAGGAAGACTTGACCTTGCACGGCGCCATTGGTCGCCGATGCGGAGCGAAGTTGAAGCGGATCTGGAAGTTCCGGCAGCAAGAAGCGAGAAAGGGGATCTAAAGCAAGGCGAGGAAGAAGCAATGAAGGCAAGAGCTGTCCGCGCCAGCATTTTTGTCAAGTCGGGCAGTTGCCGAGGCAGCATGGGGAAGCGGAGACTGCCACGTCCAATCAACCGCCATGCGTCAACCAAGGCCGCAGGCTTTGGGGGCCCGCGGCGCTTCGTGCTTGACCCTTTGGCTTCACCTCGAAGCCAAGCCCGAGCACGCCTTGGGCCCGGGGGCTACTGTCGACGTCCTGGGAATGGGGGTCCACAGACTTGCCTACCTGCGGCCCACGGCGTGGCTGGGCTAGCAGGTCTGTATGGCCCATCTTCATCGACAAGGCATTCAAGACCCTCGCGAGGGGCCAAGCCTCACGAGGCAGACGACACAAGACCTCCTCAGGAGGGGGGTCGCCATGCAGGCTCAGGAGGGGCAGAGAGATCAAGGCAGGGCAAACCTCATGAGGTCCTCGTGACGTGAGCCATGACGATCGAGGCCAGGCAGGCGCCAGTCGGGCGCCAGCACGCGCAGTGTCCTTGTTTCCCCTTTTGTGCCAAGGGGGCAAGCACAGGCACGGAGTACCGAGGCATCAAGCAAAGGTTTCCATATTGGTGCAACGAGACCAAGACCAGAAGGACGGCAGGACGGAGGTCACCATGGAGCCTAAGACGGCGTCATCACCAGAGCCTTTGGCAGGCGAAGACCACCTTTTGTCATAACTTGTACTAGTTGTCCCCTTTTGAATTGGCCGTTGTTGGCTCCCTTCCTGCTCAATATTTGGGGAGAGGACCAGGGCCTATATAAGTAGAACTAGCCACCACAGTGAAGGGGGGACGAAAAACAGGATGAGAGACAACGAAAGACAAGAAGAGAGAGGATCGACCTCATCACAAGTCCACCAAGCACAAGAGCACCTCAACCTCAGGAGGCGGTTCTTCCATTCTAACTGTTCTTCATCATCCCAAGAGGCAATCCACCACCACACTAGAGTAGGGTATTACACCACAATGGTGGCCCGAACCAGTATAAATCTCGTGTCTTTCTGTGTTGTGAGTTAGTTGAGTTCATCTGCGAGTTCTTGGAAAGCTAGGGCGTGTATCGATAGGGAGAAAACCTTCGCACACACCCCAGTGTTCGAACCTCGAGGGTTTGCCGGAACCCGTGATTCGACAGCGATCGAACCAAGATGACAAGAAAAACCAGAATGTGAACTTCCATTAAAAAGGGGCAAGCTAACTATGGAAAGAAACTGAAAAGCCGCGTCCGGCACCTAGTCTAGTCTTCTCACCAGCACGGAGCTAAGTGCTGCCACTAGAACGTGGGAGGGAGCCCCCGAGGCCGGAGGGCGGCACTCCTAGACTCCGGGGCGTGTACAACCCCACTCATTATTACGTGAGAGTGTCACGAGCGGAGACCTTCACAGGCATGGGGCCTTGCTTCACAGGCGATGTGCCTTGCTTCATGGGTAGAACTTCCGGAGGTGCTGGATGTTCCAGGCATTCTGGATGCGGATCCCGTCCTACATCTCCAAGCGTGCGACGCCAGGCCTGGAGACGCGGGTGATCCTAAATGGGCCCTCCCACATGGGCGAGAGCTTGTGCAGCCCTTCCCTATGGAGCACCCGCCTCAGGACGAGATCACCCGCCGCAGCGCTTGCTGGTAACTTGCCGCTCGAAGCGAGGCTTCACGGCGGAGTTCCTCCCCCAGCATGAGGTCCATCCCCTGCATGGCATCCTACTGCGTCTGATCAAACGCCAGGACCCGCGCGGAGCGATGTCTGACCTTGTGAGGGAGAACCGCTTCTGCTCCGTAGACGAGGAAGAACGGGGTCTGGCCTATTGGCTTGGTGGCGGTGGTGCGGATGGACCACACCACATACTAGAGCTCGTAATGCCAGCCCTTGCCGCATGCCTCGAGCTTCTTCTTGAAGGTCCTGGTCTTGAGGCATCTCAGGACCTCTGCGTTGGCGCGTTCGGCTTGACCGTTGCTCCTGGGGTGTGCCACTGAAGCGTAGCAGATCTGCGTTCCAAGGTTAGCACAATATGTCTTGAAGAGGTTGCTAGTGAACTACGAGCCGTTGTCGGTGATGACGATATTAGGGACCCCGAACCAGCTCACGAGACCCTTGATGAACTTGACCACAGATCCGGCCGGCATGGTGCGGACAGCTTCTACCTCCGACCATTTGGTGAACATGTCGATGGCGACGTAGAGGTAGTGGACGGTCCTAAGATATCCAGCCCCCGGACTGCGAACGGCCACGAGAGTGGGATGGTCTGGGGGCCTTGAGCTGGCTAATGGATCTTCTTGGCATGGAATTGGTAGGCCTCGTAGGACTTCATCAGCTCGGTTGCATCGTTGAGCGTCGTAGGCCAGTAGAACCCGCTACGAAACGCCTTGCCGACGAGGGTTCACGACGACGAGTGGTGCCCGCAGTCTCCGCCATGTATGTCAGGTAGCAACTCGTTCCCCTGTTCCCTGGGGATGCATCGTAAGGAAACATCATTTGGCCGCTTCCTATATAACTCACCATCCTGGATGTAGTATGCCGTAGCCTATCGGGCCATGCGCTCCATGTCCTCCTCTTTCTCAAGTAGCTTCCCTTTCGTCAGGTATTCCTTGAACTCCTTGGTCCAGCACCCCTCCTGAGGCTCGAGCGCCAGGAGTAGGCGCACTCCTGAGGTCGGGCCGCAGGCCGGGGCTCCCGAGGCGGTGCCGGCCCCGAAAGCGGAGGTGCTGCCGGCGGCGCCAGGCTCTTGGGGTTGTCGCTTGGATGCCCTTTTGGAGATGTCTTTGGCCTCCTTGTTGGTGCCACGGGGCACGTGCTGCAACTCTAGACCCAGGAAATGCTTTTCCATTTTGTGTACCTCCGTGAGGTATGCCTCCATGTGCTCGTCCTTCGGCTCGTGTACCTTGTTGGAGAAGTTGATGAGGAGCTGCCAGTCGCCCCTGATGGTAAGGCGCTTCATCCCCAGGGCCACCACGGCCTTGAGGCCAGCGATGAGGCCTTCATACTCTGCGATGTTGTTGGAGACCTTCTCGCCTTGCTGGAAGCAGAGCTACACGACGTAGTAGAGCTTGCCCTAAGTGGGCGAGATGAGCACTGCTCCAGCTCCCGCGCACTAGGGTGCAAACATGTCATCGAAATACATGACCCAACCGTCTGGTGCTTCACTTCCTAGTGAGAGGGATCATTCCTCGCCTGCTTCAAACCCCGGGGCATTAGTCCATTCTGCCACGAAGTCGGCGAGCGTGACCCCCTTGATGACCCTAGTTGGGTTGTACTCCAGCTGGAATGCTTGTAGCTTGATGTTCCATTCGGCGACTCTTGCAGCAGCATTGGGGCTCCTGAGTACCCTCTCCAGTTGGTAGGCCGAGATGACCTTGATTGGGTAAGCTTGGAAGTAGTGTCGCAGTTTACGCGAGGCCACCAAGTGTGCGAGAAAGAGCTTCTGAGGCATGGGGTACCATGCCCTTGCATCCCGCAGTACCGTGCTGTCGAAGTACACCGGGTGCTCGACAAGGGCGGGAGCGTTGATGGAGCCCGCGCCTGCCGGAAGTTGGGGCGTCTCCTGAGGTGATGGGACCCCAAGAGCCTGGTCACCCACTGGGGCCTCTGCTGGCCCGCGAAAGTCGCCTTGCTGGGCCTGGTCACTCGTTGGTGTTGCTACAGCCTTGGCGGTGCCTCTGGGTCCTGTATCGCCCCGGCTGGGGGCGCGGCAGACCCTTGGCCTGGTGCTCTTCCCGAACCGCCACTAGAGTTGTGCTAATGGAGTAGGGTGTGGCGGCAAGGTAAAGCACCAGGGGCTCGAGAGGGTGAGGCTCCACCATCACCGGAGGGCTAGTCAGGTATCTCTTGAGGTCTTGAAATGCTTGGTCAGCCTCCAGGGTCCACTCGAATGGGCCCTTCTTCTTCATCAGCTTGAAGAATGGCATGGTGCGCTCTCCTAGCTTGGAGATGAAGCGTCTCAGCAAGGTCACGCAGCCTACAAGCTTCTGCATCTCCTTGAGAGTTTGTGGTGGGCTCATGTCTTCTATCGCCTTGACCGTCTCCGGGTTAGCCTCGATCGCCCTGTGGGACCCGAGGAAGCCCAGCAGCTTGCCAGAGGGGACACCGAACACGCACTTCTCTGGGTTGAGCTGCAGGTCTATCTGGCGCAGACTTGCGAAGGTCTCCTCCAGGTCTTGAATCAAAGTTCTTACCTCCCGAGAATTTACCGCAATGTCGTCGATGTAGGCTTCAGCGTTCCTCCCAAGCTGCTGACCCAGAGCGATGTGCATCAGCCGCTGAAAGGTCGTGCCTGCGTTGCGCAGCCCAAACGGCATGCAAGTGTAGCAGTACACCCCGCACGGGGTCAGGAAGGCCATCTTCTCCACATCCTCCACCGCCATCTTGATCTGGTGATAGCCTGAAAACGCGTCCAGGAAGCACAACAGGTCGCACTCAGCGGTGGAGTCGACAATCTGGTCGATGCGCTGGAGCGGGAACGGGTCTTGGGATAGGCCTTGTTTAGGTTGGTGAAGTCGACACACATGCGCTCCTTTCTGCCTTTCTTCGGTACGACGACTGGGTTCGCCAGCCACTCAAGGTACCGAACCTCGTGAATGACACCTGCTGCCTCCAGCTTGCGACTTTCCTAGATGATGAAGGACTGCTTCTCTGTGGACTATCTCCGCGCCTTCTGCTTCACAAGGCGCACATTGGGGCACACCCTCAAGTGATGCTCGATCACCCCTCTTGGGACCCCTACTAGCTGCTTGGGTTCCCAGGCGAATACATCCTTGTTTGCGTGCAGGAACTTCACCAATGCCTCCTCCTGATCCGGGTCGAGGTTGGCGCCTATGGTGTAGGTGGCTCCTGAGGACCCATCTTCCTCGACTGGCACCTGCTTGGTTTCGGCCAATCTTGAGTGAACAACTGCTTCTTCTTTGCAGGCGTGGCCTGCTTAACCCCCGGGGTGGCCTCGTTGGCCGGTCGCACTGCCGCGACGGTTTTGATGGCACACTTGAGCACCGCAAAAGCTTCCTTGGTGTCTCCAACTACGGTGATGACGTCCTTGCTCCTGGGCATCTTCATGAGGTTGTAGGCCGGATGGGTCGCCGCCATAAACTGATCTAGAGCTGGGTATCTGAGGATGGTGTTGTACAGGAGGCTGATGTGGGCGATGTCGAAGCGATCAGCTTGGTGTGGTAGTTGTCACAAGTGCCGAAGGTCACAAGAAGGCGGATCTGCCCCAAGGGGCTGGTGGAGCCGCCGCCGACCCCGGAGAAGGGCTTGTTGGGGCAGAGCCGCTCGAGTGGCACGTGAAGAAGGCTAAAAGCCTCCACAGGGAGCACATTGAGACCGGCGCTGCCGTCGATGAGGGTCTTGGTGACAGCTACGCTGCAGATGGTGGACGTGCAAAGCAAAGCATTGGGAGCACGCCCGAGCCGACGGTGGTGATGGGGTGATCCCCCGAGTCGAAGGTGAGGTCGGCCTTGGGTGCCGCCCAACCCGGGGGAGCTCCTTGCCACACGGAGGCGGCGCCAATCTGGTGGAAAAACAGCTTGGTGTGACGGTCGAAGGGCGGTGCTTGCGAGCCCCCAGGAGGGCTGCTACGACAAGAGGCGCCTGTGCCATGAAGCGCGCGATGAAGAGACCGTGTAGCTCCTCCCAGGAGGCCACCAAAGATCTTGGCAGGCTAAGCAGCCAGGCGCGCGACACGCCAGCCAGGGCCAGTGGGAACCAGTTGGCCATGACCTGGTTGTCGCCTCCGGCTTCTAGGACGGCCTCCTCATACACCTGCAGGAAGGCCGCCGGATGTGCCGCGCCGTTGTAGCGGGGCAGCATCTCTGGCTTGAAGTTGCGCGGCCACCGCACCTGTCGCAAGGTGTGGGTGAAGGCCCGGACGCCCGCGGCGCATCCGCAGGCACCTGCCGGCCTAACTAGAGGGACGACGTCTGCCATGGAGCTGGACAAAGCAAGCGGAGATGCGAAGCTTCAGCGCACCCCTACCTGGCATGCCAAATGTCGGATTTCGGGTTCCGGCAAAACCCTTGAGGTTCAAACTCTGGGGTGCGCACAAAGATCTCTCCTCCCCCTAGCTCACACTCTCACCACAATCTCAAAGCTCGACACGTCGAACTTGCAGAACAAAGGACACAGGGTTTATACTGGTTCAGGCCACCGATGTGGTGTAATACCCTACTCCAGTGTGGTGTGGCAGATTGCCTCTTGGGCTGAGCATGAACAAGTACAAGGGAAGAACAGCCTCCTGAGGAGAGGCGTTCTTGAACTCAGTGAGCTTGTGTGGTTGAGGATGATCTGAATGATCCGTCCGCTCCTATGGTGGTGGCCAGTACTATTTATAGAGGCCCTGGTCCTCTTCCCAAATATTAGGCGGGAAGGGATCCCACAACGGCCAGTTTGAAGGGGGACAACTAGTACAAGCTATCCTGGCAAAAGGTGGCCTTCGCCTGGCAAAGGCTCTGGTGGTGACGCCGTCCTGGGCTCCATGGTGGCCTCCGTCCTGCCGTCCTGCTGGTCTTGGTCTTGTTGCACCGATATGGAAACCTTTGCCTATGCCTCGGGACTCCTCGCCCGCGCTTGCCTCTTTAGCACCAAAGAGGAAATGAGGACACTGCGCGCGCTGGCGCCCACCTGGCCTTGGTCGTCATGGCTTGCGTCACAGGGACCTCGCGAGGTGCCCCTTGCCTTGATCTCTCCACCCCTCGTGAGCTAGCCTAGCAAGGCCGCCCCTAAGGAGGACTTGTGTCATCCGCCTCACGAGGATTGGCCCCTCGCCAGGGTCTAGAGTGTTCGTTGATGAAGATGGGTCGTACAGGGCCGTTGGTGGAGCCACGCCGTGGGCCGCAGGCAGGCAAGTCTGGGGACCCTCGTTCCCAGGATGCCGACAGATAATGATTTATCTTGGATTTCAACATTGCGTTAAAATGATTGTGATGTAGTATGATGATATGGTATCGTCCTCTGAATGTTTGAGTGGCTTGACTTGGCACATGTTCATGCATCTAGTTGAATCAAAACCAACATAGCCTCTATGATTTTTATGTTCATGGTGTTTTTGTCCTACTCATGATAGTATCCAATGTTACTTATGCATAATGCATGTTCATGACCGTTTTCGCTCTCTAGCTGTCCACTTCTCAACCTAATTGCTAGCCTTCACCTGGACTAAGCAGGAATTCTGCTTGTGCACAAAAATCCTGAAACCCAAGTTATCCTAGATGAGTCTACCATACCTACCTATATGCGGTATTACCCTGCCGTCCTAAGTAAATTTACATGTGGCACATCTTAAAACTTCAAATAAATATCCTTTTTGTGTGCCTGGATTATTCATAAAGCGATAGGAGGTAGTCAGTGTCTTCCATGCTAAGCGGGTTATTCTCATGACGAGTGTTGATTCACTCGTCCTTGCACGACAGGGGCAGTAATAGGGATTCGCAGTCCTGAATTCAAATTGCAAATAATTAAAAAAACTCCCCCGGGATTATTTTTAGTATGGATGGTACCCGTGGATTCGGACCAGCCGTGGAGTGTGATTGTTGGTGGAGGGGGAGTAAACCTTTACTTTTATCGCTTGGGAACCGCCACTAATGTGTTTAGCATGGAATATACCAATAACTAATGTTCACAAAGTAAAAAAAAGAATGGTGCATTTCTCAAAATTTCATCTACCTGTTTCAAAAACATGAGCTCTGGCACCACTGCAAATCACTGCTTCCCTCTACGAAGGGACTATCTATTTACTTTTATGATGTGTCATCACCTTCTCAAATAAGCGCCAGAACCTGAGAGCACTATTGTCATCCTCATGCATTGTGTGCTAATGTTGGGTGCATCTTGACTGGATCTTCTCGACCATGAATTACATTGTTTAGTCGCTGCTTAAACTTTGGAGGTACTCTACATTTATGTTTTGCGGTCTCTGAAAGGGCTAGCGAGATACCACTATTGTCATATTATATCATGGTTGTCTTGACAAAGTGTTATCATTTGAGATATCTTATTATTGCTCGCCAGTTGATTATGCCATTGATATGAGTTAATATAATTTTTAAGAGTTATTGTCGACATGGTTAGTCATGATCTTGACTGAAAACCTGGGTGCTACTTAAGCTTATTTATGTAAACAAGAGAAAAAGAGTTCATAAAAGATTTTCTTTTCCACTTTCAGTTTATCAACTGAATTGCTTGAGGACAAGCAAAGGTTTAAGCTTGGGGGAGTTGATACTTCTCCGTCGTATCTAATTTTGCTAATGCTTTTCCTCTTGCTTTGGACTCTAATTTGCATGATTTGAATGAAACTAACCTAGACTGACGCTGTTTTCAGTAGAACTACCATGGTGTTGTTTTTGTGCAGAAATAAAAGTTCTCGGATTCGAACGAAACTTTGGGAGAAATTTTTATACAATAAATGTTAATTTCTGGAGCCAAGAACCACCGGAGGGGGGCACCTGGGTGTGCACAACCCACCAGGGCGTGCCCAGGTGGGTTTTCCCCACCTGGTGACCCCGCAGACCTCAACCCTGACACTATAAAATCACATTTTCGGAGAAAAAATAAGGGAGGAAGAATTATCACGTTTCACGAGATGGAGCCGCCGCCACCTCCTCTTCTTCATCGGGAGGCCAGATCTTGAGTTCGTTTTGGGCTCCGGATAGGAGGATCTTCGATCTTTGTCATCACCAACCGTTCTCTATCGGTGCAACAAACCCTGGGTCTGTTGCCCAGATTGTGCACAGACCCAAAGACAAGATTGCAGAACCAAGATTAGACCAAGCACTAAGGATCAGTCCTTTGAAGAACCAAAGTGTAGATCAAGAAGACCAAGTCGAGCTAGAGAAGCAAGATATCACTAAGGGAAAAAAACCTCCCTTGCCGGACAGGCGAGCCTGGTGAGGTCGGGGTTACCCCGGAAGCAAGCCTCCAGACCATCCCGGCCGGCCTACCAGGGCTTGCGGAGGCAACCCACTCCACCGCACCACCTCACAACGATGCAAGTCATCGATCGGTGCAGTGTCAAGCCCCTAAGTGACTAAGTGGCTGCTTCCTGCCACATGGTAGCCACTTCCTACAAAAAACACCTCCATATGACACCCGTCATGAGATGTGTCAAGCAAGCAGGCGTGAAGCTGGCAAAAAAGCCCAGTAGGGGTTGCCGGGCACGCTGTGATGTGACACTAAGCGGTGCATTTAATTCGCTTTGTCCACCTGTAGAGTTATGATAGCACTGTTTGCTATCTAATCAGTGTGTAAAAGACTGATTTGCCACTGTGGTGACCACTTTATCTATAAAAGGAGTGATGTCTACTACACAACCTTCTTCTTGTAGACATTGTTGGGCCTCCAAGTGCAGAGGTTTGTAGGACAGTAGCAAATTTCCCTCAAGTGGATGGCCTAAGGTTTATCAGTTCTTAGGAGGCGTAGGATGAATATGGTCTCTCTCAAGCAACCCTGCAACCAAATAACAAAGAGTCTCTTGTGTCCCCAACACACCGAATACAGTGGTAAATTGTATAGGTGCACTAGTTCGGAGAAGAGATGGTGATACAAGTGCAATATGGATGGTAGATAAAGGTATTTGTAATCTGAAATTATAAAAACAGCAAGGTAACTAATGATAAAAGTGAGCATAAACAGTATTGCAATGCGTTGAAACAAGGCCTAGGGTTCATAGTTTCACTAGTGCAAGTTCTCTCAACAATAATAACATAATTGGATCACATAACTATCCCTCAACATGCAACAAAGAGTCACTCCAAAGTCACTAATAGCGGAGAACGAACGAAGAGATTATGGTAGGGTACGAAACCACCTCAAAGTTATTCTTTCCAATCAATCTGTTGGGCTATTCCTATAAGTGTCACAAACAGCCCTAGAGTTCGTACTAGAATAACACCTTTAGACACAAATCAACCAAAACCCTAATGTCACCTAGATACTCCAATGTCACCTCAAGTATCCGTGGGTATGATTATACGATATGCATCACACAATCTCAGATTCATCTATTGAACCAACACATAGAACCTCAAAGAGTGCCCCAAAGTTTCTACTGGAGAATCACGACGAAAACGTGTGCCAACCCCTATGCATAGGTTCATGGGCAGAACTCGCAAGTTGATCACCAAAACATACATCAAGTGAATCATGTGATATCCTATTGTCACCATAGATACGCACGGCAAGACATACATCAAGTGTACTCAAATCTTTAAAGACACAATCCGATAAGATAACTTCAAAGGGGAAACTCAATCCATTGCAAGAGAGTAGAGGGGGAGAAAACATCATAAGATCCAAATATAATAGCAAAGCTCACGATACATCAAGATCGTACCACCTCAACAACACGAGAGAGAGAGAGAGAGAGATCAAACACATAGCAACTGGTACATACCCTCAGCCCCGAGGGAGAACTGCTCCCTCCTCGTCATGGAGAGCACCGCGATGATGAAGATGGCCACCAGAGAGGGATCCCCCCTACGGCAAGGTGCCGGAACGGGTCTAGATTGGTTTTTGGTGGCTATGGAGGCATCTCGCGGCGGAACTCCCGATCTATTGTGCTCCCCGACCGTTCTAGGGTATATGGAGATATATAGGCAGAAGAAGTACGTCAGGGGAGCCACGAGGGGCCCATGAGGGTGGAGTGCGCGCCCAGGGGGGCGCCCCCCTGCCTCGTGGCTTCCTCGTTGCTTCCCTTACGTGGACTCCAAGTCTCCCGGGTTGCTTTCCTTCCAAAAATTAGTTCCGTGAAGTTTCAGGTCAATTTGACTCCGTTTGATTTTCCTTTTCTGCGATACTCTAAAACAACGAAAAAACATAAACTGGCATTGGGCTCTAGGTTAATAGGTTAGTCCCAAAAATCATATAAAATAGCACATAAAGGCATATAAAACATCCAAGGTTAATAATATTTGGAACAATCAAAAATTATAGATACGTTGGAGACGTATCAGCATCCCCAAGCTTAATTCCTGCTCGTCCTCGAGTAGGTAAATGATAAAAACAGAATTTTTGATGTGGAATTCTACCTAACATATTTATCCATGTAGTTTTCTTTATTGTGGCAAGAATATTCAGATCCATAAGATTCAAGACAAAAGTTTAATATTGACATAAAAATAATAATACTTCAAGCATAGTAACTAAGCAATCATGTCTTCTCAAAATAACATGGCCAAAGAAAGTTCATCCCTACAAAATCATATAGTTTAGTCATGCTCCATTTTCGTCACACAAGAATGCTCTCATCATGCACAACCCCGATGACAAGCCAATAAATTGTTTCATACTTTAGTAATCTCAAACTTTATAAACTTTCACGCAATATATGAGCGCGAACCATGGATATAGCACTATGGGTGGAATAAAATATGATGAGGTGGTTATGTGGAGAAGACAAAAAGGAGAAAATCTCACATCAACGAGTCTAATCAATGGGCTAAGGAGATGCCCATTGATTGATGTTAATGCAAGGAGTAGGGATTGCCATGCAACGGATGCACTAGAGCTATAAATGTATGAAAGCTCAACAAAAGAAACTAAGTGGGTGTGCATCCAACTTGCTTGCTCACGAAGACCTAGGGCACTTGAGGAGGCCCATTTTTGGAATATACAAGCCAAGTTCTATAATGAAAAATTCCCACTAGTGTATGAAAGTGACAAAACAAGAGACTCTCTATCATGAGGATTATGGTGCTACTTTGAAGCACAAGTGTGGCAAAGGATAGTAGCATTGTCCCTTCTCTCTTTTTCTCTCTCTTTTTTGGCCTTCTCTCTCTTTTTTATGGCCTTTCTCTCTTTTTTTTATGGCCTTTCTCTTTCTTTCTTTTTTTTGGGGCCTTCTCTTTTTTTATTCCTCACTTGGGACAATGCTCTAGAAAATCATGATCATCACACTTCTATTTATTTACAATTCAATGATTACAACTCGATACTAGAACAAAGTATGACTCTATATGAATGCCTCCAGCGGTGTACCGGGATTGTGATGAATCAAGAGTGACATGTATGAAAGAATTATGAACGGTGGCTTTGCCACAAATACTATGTCAACTACATGATCATGCTAAGCAATATGACAATGATGATGCGTGTCATAATAAACGGAACGGTGGAATGTTGCATGGCAATATATCTCAGAATGGCTATGGAAATGCCATAAAAGGTAGGTATGGTGGCTGTTTTGAGGAAGATATAAGGAGGTTTATGTGTGAAAGAGTGTATCATATCACGGGGTTTGGATGCACTGGCGATGTTTGCACCAACTCTCAATGTGAGAAACGGCAATGGACGGTACCGAAGAGGCTAGCAATGATGGAAGGGTGAGAGTGCGTATAATCCATGGACTCAACATTAGTCATAAAGAACTCACATACTTATTGGAAAAATCTAGAAGTCATCAAAAACCAAGCATTACGCGCATGCTCCTAGGGGGATAGATTGGTAGGAAAAGACCATCGCTCGTCCCCGACTGCCACTCATAAGGAAGACAATCAAATAACACCTCATGATTCAAATTTATTACATAACGTTTACCATACTGAATGCTACGGGACTTGCGAACTTCAACACAAGTATTCCTCAAATTCATAACTACCCAACTAGCACAACTTTATATTACTATCTCCATATCTCAAAACAATCATCAAGTATCAAACTTCTCTTAGTATTCAATGCACTCTATATGAAAGTTTTTATTATATCCCTCTTGGATGCCCATCATATTAGGACTAAATTCATAACCAAAGCAAACTACCATGCTGTTCTAAAAGACTCTCAAAATAATATAAGTGAAGAATGAGAGTTTGTCTATTTCTACAAAATAAAACCACCATCGTGCTCTAAAAAGATATAAGTGAAGCACTAGAGCAAATCACAAACTACTCCGAAAGATATAAGTGGAGATCAGTGAGTAGTTGAATAGTCGTGCAACTATGTGAAGACTCTCTAACATTTAAGAATTTCAGATCTTGGTATTTTATTCAAACAGCAAGCAAAACTAAATAAAATAAAATGATGCTCCAAGCAAAACACATATCATGTGGCGAATGAAAATATAGATCCAAGTAAAGTTACCGATGAACGAAGACGAAAGAGGGGATGCCATCCAGGGCATCCCCAAGCTTAGGCTCTTGGTTGTCCTTGAATATTACCTTGGGGTGCCTTGGGCATCCCCAAGCTTAGGCTCTTGCCACTCCTTATTCCATAGTCCATCGAATCTTTACCCATGTCACAGCCCTAGAATTGTTTGCAGATAGTTGCATCAGTGAGCATCATGCATCCTGTTATTTTCAAGAAACTTGAAATGAGGAAATTGAAAGCCTTAGAAATCATTTTAAAAGAAGGGAAAGAACCCTTTAAATTGCATTCATTGTTTCCAAAATGACTTCATAAATGTTTGATAATTTTGGCAAGGCTTTGAGACCAAACCAAAAATAGTGAACATTTTTGAAGGAATTATTTTGGGACTTCTGAAATTAAATCAATAAGTATTTGAGTTTTGGATTATATTCATTTTTTATAGAATATAATTCAAAAGGCCCTGGAATTATTTATGTGCCACTGGAAAAGTCCATAATGGCAACATAAAAATATTCAGAAGGTTTTGCCTTGTTTTGAATTTATTTCGAATTTTGAATCAGTGGCAAAATGAATAAATAAAAACAAAACAAAACAGAAATAAAACAGAACAGAAACGTACCTGGCCTTACCTGCAGCCCAACTAGGCGAAGCTGGCCCGGCCCACTGGCCGTCCCAGTCACCATCAACCTCTCGCCAGACGGACGAGAGGTGCGTGGCCATCGCGCGCCGGCACGCGCCCGAGCCACTTCCTGCTTTCGCCGATGCTGGGGGCTGTCTGGAGACGCCATGCAACCCCCCCCCCCGACCCCTCTGGCCTGTCCACTCCTCCTCTCCCCTCCTCTGTCTCTCTCGCACGCAACCACCGAATGCCATCGCCGCCGCGCTCACTGCCACCGCGGCCACAGCCATCCCCGAACCTCTCTGACACAACCCCGAGCTCCGAAACGATGTCTTCGTCCTCCCCGCCGAGCCACACGACGCCGGACGCCCTGGAGCCCCCTCATCGACGCCATCTTCGTCCTCTGCACCGATGGCCCCTGTCGACCGATTCTTCATCACCAAGCAATCCCCGAGCACGCTGGGATCACCAACAACCTCGATGTGAGCTCCACTCTGTTTCCCCTGCTTCATTTTTCTTGCTCCCGTGCCGTAGCACCATCGCCCACGTGCCCGAGCACCGCCATGCGCCATGGCCGCCTAGCTTAGTTGACCCAAGCCCCTTCACTCGAACCCGTGGCACCAGCGTGCTTCTGGTGGCCTGCAGATGCCACCTAGCCCATCAGCTCCTCCCCTAGCGCATCACAGCCCTGAACCCATCTGCTCCCGAACTCCGGCTGTCGCCTCGCTCGCCACCGCCGACGCCACAGCTCACCGCGGCTCCTCTTGCTTGCTCCTTTGGATGCGAGTGAACCCGAGGAACCCGTAGGAGCTAACGGTGAGGCAAATGGTTGCCCGTAGCTCGATCTCGATGAGCATCCGTCGTTGAATGTGCTCGCCGGCGTTCAACTCTGGTGAGATGACATGGCGTCATTAGCTTGAGCTAATTACTGCGTTAATCTCGCCCTGTGCCACTAACAGACGAGCCCCACACCCTAATTAACCACGGGGTAAACCCCTGTTTAGATTTAACCTAACCACAGTGGCCCACACGTCAGCTTTGACCATGCTGACGTGGCCGTTGACTGGGCCCACAAGTCAGCAACCCTATCTAGTACCGTGACACTGACCAGTGGGACCCACAGGTCAGGTTTGACCCGGACCAGCCCCTATTGACCTGCTTACGTCAGCATGACCTGATGCTGACGCAGTAATACATTTTCTGGATTTATTAATAATCAGGAAATTCCAGAAAATGTTCAAAACTTCTAAAAATCATAGAAAATAATCTATAACTCAGAATGAAATAAATTATATATGAAAAATGATCAGAAAAATCCAAACTATCCATCTATACTAGTTTCATGCATGTTTAAGCAAGTTAACATGCTGTTTAGTGCAAAACATGATAAAGCACTATTTAAGATCACAAATAAGTTTGAACTTTGAATCTTTCGTTCAAAATAGCTCAAACCCATATGTTTGTAGTTGCATTAGCCCAACACACTCATTTTACCATGTCATGATCATACATCATAATGTGCATTGCATTGATTGTGTTTCTTTCTCTGTTGCCGGTGGTTGTCCCCTCTCGATAGACGTGTTCCGATGATGAGTTCGATGACACCGATGAAGAGCTATATTATCTTCAGAAGTGCCTGGCAAGAAAAACCCCCTTGTTCATTCCGATACAATCCCACTCTCTCGCTCCTGCTCTCTTTTACTGCATTAGGACAACAACGATTCATCTGTTACTTGCTGCGGTAGTTGAACCCCTTATCCTCGGCATGACCTGTCATTGCCACAGTAAATAGATGAAACCCACTAGCATGAGTACAAGTTGTTTGAGCCCTGATGTGCCTACTCATTCATGCTTATTTGTCATGCCTGCTACTGCTTAGAGTTGAGTCAGGTCTGATTCATCAGGGGTGAATTGGAATGGTGATGAACATGTCCTACTGTGTGTGAACACGATTTGGTAAAGGTAGCGGTGAGAGCCATGTAGGAGTACATAGTGGGTTGTCTCATTGAAACCGTCCTCGGGAACTGAGTTCTGTGTTTGTGATCCATGAACAGCTACTACCACTCATTGGGATCCTTAATTGACCCTCTCGACTTATTAACTGCCCTAGTCCTCTATCCAGGAGTTGCAACTAGTTTTTGGTGTTTATAGGATATGTGTTGCCGGCCATGCGTAGCGCTGACCCTAGGGGTGGGCTATGATGCGGTAGATACACCGTGGCACGGTGTACCGGGCGCCCGTTTGGTGTCTCGGGAACCCTGCACACATCGTTTGGGGCTGTGAGCGAAACTCCGGCCGGATCTCCTTGCGGATGGAACCCGAATAGGCGATAAACCTGGACTAGAGACTTGTGTGGTTAGTCAAGTCGTGGCCGACACCCTCACCAGGCTTCCGCTTGAAGGTTGCCGAGATACATGACGTGTATATGGTGATAAGTGGTGAGAGCGTGTGTGAGGAAGTACACCCCTGCAGGGTTATCATTATCTATTCGAATAGCCGGATTCCTCGGATATGGAAACTTGGACCCCTTGCATAGTTCATAGACAAGTTTAAGTGGATACTCTAAAATGCGCAAGATAAGCGTGAGTGCTATGGATGGCGTTCTCATAGGGAGACGGGAGCGGATCCATAGTGGTGTATTGATATGGTGAATATGTGGACTCATGTGCGCCACCTCAAAAGAGTTGCTTGCAGTCGTAGTTCAGGTTAGCCACTGAGTCAAAGCTGGCTTGCTGCAATTAAACTCCACCACCCCCTTTATTGATACCGATGCATATGTAGATAGTTCTGATGTAAGTCTTGTTGGGTACATTTGTACTCACGTTTGCCTATGTTATGTTTTGCAGAGAGACGCAGTCTCGCTAGTACTTCCATGTGGACTTCGAAGTTTAGCTTGATACCTCAGCAGGATCTGGTAGATAGCCAGGCTTCTCAGCCTTCTTCATTTGTAGTTGTCTGTACTTAGACAAGTTAAGCTTCCGCATGTGCTTGTTGCTTGAATGCTCTGTATGTTGGGGTCATGAGACCCATGTTTGTAATACTTGGCTCCTCGGAGCCTAATGAATAAATACTTGAGTCGTAGAGTTATGTTGTGATGCCATGTTGTATTTACACATATCGAGCATATTGTGTGTATGATTGAAATGCTTGGTATGTGTGGGATCCGACAATCTAGTTGTTTATCCTTGGCAACCTCTCTTATGGGGAAATGTAGTCTAGTTCTTCCATGAGCCATAGTAGTCCGCTACAGCCTGGTTCACCGGAGTCCTGTTAGCCCAGCACTACTGCTCAGGACACCTGACTGGCCGGCATGTGTTTCGTTGTGACGCCCCGAGACCGATGTGCCAGGTGTCTTCCAGTTATTCGCTGCTGTTGCCTTGTCATTGCTTGCATGTCATGCATCTCATATCATGTCGTCATGTGCATTTCATTTGCATACATGTTTGTCTCATGCATCCGAGCATTTTTCTCGTTGTCCGTTTTGCAATCCGGCGCTCCTATGTCACCCGATGTCCCTTTCTACCTGTTTTCGTGTGTGGGGGTTAAACATTTCTGGATTGGACCGAGACTTGTCATGCGGCCTTGGTTTACTATCGGTAGACCGCCTGTCAAGTTTCGTACCATTTGAACTTCGTTTGATGCTCCAACGGTTAACCGAGGGACAGAAAAGGCCTCGTGTGTGTTGCAGCCCAACACCCTTCCAATTTGGCCCAAAACCCACCAAAACCCTCTCCATCATCTAGAGTGTTCGATCACGATCGCGTGGCCGAAAACCGCACCTCATTTGGACTCTCCTAGCTCCCTCTATGTCTATAAATAGCCCCCCTCCGAAATTCACGGTTCTTCTCCCCCTAAACCCTAGATCCATCTCCCCCCCCCCCCCCCCCGCCGCCGGACGAAAACCCGCAGCCCGGACATGTCCGCCGCCACCTGCGTCCAATCAGGAGCCGCCACATGTCGCCGCCTTCTCTCTCCTCCCGCCGCCGAGCCCGCCGGCCCAGATCCGGCCCGCGCGGAGCCGAACCGGGCCGGGATCCGCCGCCGCCTGTCTTCCGTGCCCGAGGCGCCTTGCCGCCGCCCACCCGCCAGTGTTGCGCGCCGTCCGACACCGTGCCGGCGACGAGCTCCGTCGCCACCGCGCTCGTCTCTGCCGCCATTTGCTCGGGCCACCGCGGCTTGCCTCGTCGGCGACCGCGCCAGGCCGCCGCCTCCACTCCTCTCCGGTCGCCGCCCCGAGCCGGCGACGAGCTCCACCTCCCCCCGCGCCACCTCTCCCCCCTACTCCGGCGCCCAAGCCACTGTTCCAGCGAGGATCCGGCTCCGCCTCAATCTGCGTGCACCCGGGTCAAAAACCCTAGATCTGTTCTCGGAGGTATAATTTCGGCTAAGTCTTCGATTTCCAGATTCAAATGCCCTTGTTCATCATGCCACAACTCATCTCCCGTAACTCCGATTTGCGCGTGTAGCATATCAAAATGTTCGTCTCAGAGAGTACATCATTTCATCTCATTGCATCATTTTCATTTGAGCTCATCTTGTTGCCCGAAATGCTATTGGAAGAGGGCTATTTGAGATAATTGTCAGATCTGCTGCACCAAATAGCTATTTGTCATTTTTGCCATGTTTATTGTGTGCATGATATGCCCCTAAGCTCTACATTAGTTTTGTTATATGCCATGCCATCTTTCCAGAGGTGCTATCCATGTATTTTTGTGATATGTGTGGTGACTAGCACAAGCTTGCAAAGTGGTGCATTCGTTAATGCTGATTCCAGGGACTTAGAAATTCCACCAAGTCCTTGATCTGTTTTTTATCAATATGCCATATGTTCATGTTGTTTCCTAGTGATCCGTGCCTCTTTTGAGGATGATCAGTAACGATGATTGGTTAACATTGTGGTGCTCTATCCATCCATGTCTTTGTTTGCATTTATGGAGCACCCTAGCTTGAGTCAATCGAGCTTTACTTTTGCTATTTCGTGAATCTGGGCAGATTGTCTACTAGTTAGCGATTTCGCCGAGGATGTAGTTGTTGATCCGTGCATGCTATGTTGTTGTTCCTGCCATGTCTAGCTTATATAACATGTATTCTTGATGGGTGTATGCTTAGATTGTCATGCCTTGCTCTGTAGTGAGTGCATCGAGCTCGTAAACATGCCTACTCGTTAACATATTTGCATGCTCCAGTTTTTCACAAAGTCTGTAATCTGATTATGTTTTTGCCATGTTCACATGCTTGCAATTGTATTTTCTGATCCCTTTTGGCTCACGGTCACTAAGGGACTTTTGTTAAGCTCTTTGAGCAGCTTCATGTCATACCTTACTTTGCCATGTTAAGTTCCTGTAGCATGTAGTTTTCGTGCTCCAAAGTGTGCTACCTGATCTGAAATTCCAGGCTTGTGTTAATTTCACTGTCTGAAACCTGTTTACCATTTGCTCTTTTGACATGCTTGTTTGAACCTGTTAATGGATGAATTGGCCGTACCTCAGTGTTCATCTTTTGTCAAGCATCATGAATGGATCCCTGCCATATATTTTGTTGCCATGTTTGAGTGTTGTAGCATAATTATCTTGATGCATTTAGATGGCTACTTGCTATTTATTGCAGACCGGTGCCATATTTGTTTTGCTTGCCATTTCCAAACCGTGCATCCAATTCCGGTGATCTTTATATCAATTTCAACCGAAATCATCTCCTCTTTTTAGTGGCACTCTTGTATTTCCATGTTGAGGCCAGGTTAAATCATTCCTTTGCAAATCATGCATATGCATCGCATACCGCATCCCGCATATCATACCATGTTCATGTGTTGGTTGTTTACTATGTGGTGTGCTTCTTTCCGGTGTTTGCTTCTTCGGGTTGGTTCCGGTAACGTCACATTTGTGAAGACCCGTTCGTCTACGTCCATTTGTCTTCTTCATGGACTCGTTCTTCTTCCTTTGTGGGATTTCAGGCAAGATGATCATACCCTCGAAATCACTTCTATCTTTGCTTGCTAGTTGCTCGCTCTTTTGCTATGCCTATGCTGCGATACCTACCACTTGCTTATCATGCCTCCCATATTGTTGAACCAAGCCTCTAACCCACCTTGTCCTAGCAAACCGTTGTTTGGCTATGTTACCGCTTTGCTCAGCCCCTCTTATAGCGTTGTTAGTTGCGGGTGAAGATTGAAGTTTGTTCCTTGTTGGAACATGGAGATGTTGTTCCTTGTTGGAACATGTTTTACTTGTTGGGATATCACAATATATCTTATTTAATTAATGCATCTATATACTTGGTAAAGGGTGGAAGGCTCGGCCTTATGCCTGGTGTTTTGTTCCACTCTTGCCGCCCTAGTTTCTGTCATATCGGTGTTATGTTCCCGGATTTTGCGTTCCTTACGCGGTTGGGTAATAATGGGAACCCCTTGACAGTTTGCCTTGAATAAAACTCCTCCAGCAATGCCCAACCTTGGTTTTACCATTTGCCTCACCACCACCTACTTTTCCCTTGGGAGTCGCTCTCTCGAGGGTCATCATTATTTTAACCCCCTCGGGCCAGTGCTCCTCTGAGTGTTGGTCCGATCGAGCAGACTGCGGGGCCACCTCGGGGCAACTTGAGGTTTGGTTTTACTCATAGGATGTCTCATCTGAGTGTGCCCTGAGAACGAGATATGTGCAGCTCCTATCGGGATTTGTCGGCACATTCGGGCGGTGTTGCTGGATTTGTTTTAACTTGTCGAAGTGTCTTGTAGAACCGGGATACCGTGTCTGATCGGAACGTCTCGGGAGAAGGTATATCCTTCGTTGACCGTGAGAGCTTGTCATGGGCTAAGTTGGGACTCCCCTGCAGGGATTTGAACTTTCGAAAGCCGTGCCCGTGGTTATGGGCAGATGGGAATTTGTTAACGTCCGGTTGTAGAAAACCTGAAGTTGACCTTAATTAAAATACATCAACCACGTGTGTAACCGTGATGGTCTCTTCTCGGCGGAGTCCGGGAAGTGAACACGGTGTTGGAGTTATGTTTGGTGTAGGTTGTTCTAGGATCACTTCTTGATCATAGTTTTATCGACCGTGCTTTGCCTTCTCTTCTCGCTCTCATTTGCATATGTTAGCCACCATATATGCTAGTTGCTTGTTGCAGCTCCACCTCCTACCTTTACCTTACCCATAAGCTTAAATAGTCTTGATCGCGAGGGTGCGAGATTGCTGAGTCCCCGTGGCTCACAGATACTTCCAAAACCAGCTTGCAGGTGCCAATGAGTCCGTGCCGATGACGCAACCAAGCTCAGGAGGAGCCCGATGAAGATCTTGTCCTTTGTGTTGTTTCGTTCTAGTTCATCAGTAGTGGAGCCCAGTTGGGGCGATTGGGAACCTTTGTCGCATTTGGGGTTCTTCTTTTATTTTGGCTCCGTAGTCGGGCCCTGATTGTACTTGGATGATGTAATGCGTTATTCATGTAATTGTGTGAAGTGGCGATTGTAAGACAACTATGTATCTTTCCCCTTATTATATTACATGGGTTGTTTGCGAAGATTACCTCACTTGCGACATTGCTTTCAATGCGGTTATGCCTCTAAGTCGTGCTTCGACACGTGGGAGATATAGCCGCATCGAGGGCGTTACAACTTCGTTCCTGTGTCTGTCCCTTCGGGGGAATGTCACGCGGTGACATCCGGAGTCCTGCCTAGCCTGCTACAGCCCAGGTTCCCGGAGTCCTGTTAGCCCAGTGCTACAGCCCAGATTCACACGCTGTTAACCGACATGCTCAATGTGATTCATGTATGCCTGTCCCCATAGGTTAGTGCCGCTTTGGGTTCACGACTAGCCATGTCGGCCCGGGTTCTCTGTCATATGGATGCTAGCGACACTATCATATACGTGAGCCAAAAGGCGCAAACGGTCCCAGGCCATGGTAAGGCGACACCCGTGGGAATACCGTGCGTGAGGCCGCAAAGTGATATGATGTGTTACTGGCTAGATCGATGTGACTTGGAATCGGGGTCCTGACAGCTTTGGTATTAGAGCCTGACTGCCTGTAGGATTACCAAGCCAAAATGGTCGAAATCGAGTCTAGAAATGCTTTAGTTATGTAAGGGAATTGATTGTGGAAGGGAACGTAAGGCTCTTTTTACTCCTTTACCCTATGCCCTTCTGATCTGAGTCAACCTCTACTTTTCTACGGGGATTAAGAACTAGGCCTTCTCATCTATCTATCAGGATGACGTGTTACTAATCCATAGACTTATAGAATTGATAGTTTCAAGCCTTAGTTCCGTTCCTACTACTTCTGTATGTTGATAGTTGATCTCGGAACCTTGATATTGTGTTGTTGAGTGGTTATGCCACCATTTTGCAGGATGTCTCAAATCATTTTGAGCATTTACAGCCGTTATGCTATCCGAGTTATCCCAGATTTCTAAATAGTATGATGCATTTGCAAATCCCTTCATCCCACTTCTGATGTCCTTTTGGGCCAGATTAAGCACACTAATCGGTCTGTTGATGTACTCCGTTGCCTTGACGTGTATGCTGGAGTTAGTATTATGACCCTAGGTGTCCTCGAGAATTTAGCAATGCTTTCGTATCCCCAGTGTGATGATTCTGGCCATCATTCTTGAAAGCATCCCATGATGCCATTTAGTAGTAGGTATTCTATTCCTGGGTTCTTGACCCAAGATCCACTCTACTTACCTCGTGTTGATAGTAATCTTTGTGATAGTCTTCGAGGTCCCTGGTATATCATTCTTCCAAATACCTTGAACCATCATGGCAGAAGTTCTCTTGAACCAAAGATCACAACCAGGGTGCTCTTGAGGAGTACTCCATTCATATTGTGAATCTGCCAGTCCCTTTTCTTCTGCATGGGTTATCCGGAAGAAATATGTTGAACTCGTTCGACATACTAATCTATGCATCTACAACTCAGAAAGATATATGTTCCTTTGAGTTGTCCCTCTTTAGCTGTTATCTGACCTTCGCCTATCAATTGTTGGTCAAGAGTAGTTGTGCATTGGTGTTATCGATGCCTATTATTCAGGTGATCCGTCAAGCCATTATATTCCGAAATGACTAGGAGAAATAAACTCCAGTACTCATCCATATCTAGGATTGGGTCAAAGCAGTTGTATTCCGCAGATCAAAATGCCAATCCAGCTTTTGATTCTGTTCTACCCTGAAGTATTGCCCTCTTTATGTCAGGAATATCATAGGAATTGCACAACCTCCTATGAACACTTGATACAGTGATACTTCTCGCCATCATTATTCATTCCTCGGTCCTGTGTTGTTGTAACCGGAATGCCGACAAGTAAACTGTGATGTGTGAAATCAATACTCCTAGCAACCCTGTTGCTTGGTAGATAATGGACAATAATCTTATCCTTAGCGTGTTGATTATTGAATCATCACCCTAAGGTTTATCGTGCTACCTAGTCCTTATTTTCGGTGCACTTTTCGATCAATGAGTTAGGATAGTGTCAACCCTTGCTTATTTGATCATATCGTCTTTCCCTGAAAAGCAAGATTGTTCTCGAGCTTAGTGACATATCGGTGGTTCGTGATTTTCCGTATATCTTCTCGGAAGTATGACCAGGTTGTCACCTGACCGCTATGTTGAGTTCGTGATCAAGTTGGTTTCTTATAAACCACCCCTTTCTCCAAGAATCTGTGTTGGATACCCCTGAGCTAGTTGGTTAACCTAAACAACAACTTGGAGAGTTGGAAGATAAAAACTTGCCCAACTTAGTTCATTCCAAAGGGATATCCTTGAGTGTGTGTGTGTGTGTGTGTGTTGAACAAACATGATATCTCCATCGATTGGTCATCGTGATCAGTTGTTGGATCTATTGCCTTGTCAAAACTTTGACTTGCGTATGGGCTATCACCAAGTCAAATCAGAACTAGCGACATTCGTAATGTTGTCTTACTCGTGGTTGACCCCTTGAGCATACACCATTACATCTTTGGTCTGACCAATACTATCACATTGTTCACATAATGGTGGAAGTCCAGTGATATGGAAATTCCGATGAGTTGTTGTTGAGCCCATCAGCAACATTTTTTCTCCTCCATGATTTGTGTTGAACATCCAGCTACTATTGGAAACTTGTGTAAGCATTTTCTTCATGCCCCATTCATGAAGTATATGTTTGGATGAAATAAGTGACTTCCTTTGATTCACGTGCATTTGATGTGAGTTGCCGCCAGGAATTTGAGAAAGTTTGTTTTGCTTCCTCTCGTACCATCCCAAGTCAGTCTTGCATGTGTGAAGTATGCTATGGTTTGACAGGCTCGCTACCTCCATTCTATATGTGTTCCCTAGCACACCAAGCCACTGATTGACTTGTTCAAGGAGAACAAGTTCCTTCTTAAGAGCATGCATTATGCAAGGACTTTGATATCCTCGATGATGGCTCCCCACCTAAATTCGGTAGTGTTTTATTATAAGACTACTACGTGGTCATGCTTGTCTGGGATAGCGTGTTTACATGTGTGTAGTAGAACCCGCCCATGTTTTGGAGATTGCTATCGTAGTTCATTTCCTAAGAATCTTGCAACGTCATCTCGTTGATTTGTGTTGCAACTCTTCTTTTCAGACACGCGAGTCTGAAGTATCCCGTTTCTAACCAGATCTGAATCTCAGGCAGATATGATGGTTGGAACACTCCCAACATTAGCATTGTGTTCCCAGCTTGCACCGCCATTGTGCCAATTACCATGAGCTTCCCTCTCAGTAATTGTTGTTTAGGATCATTTTCAAAAGTGTTCCTATCATGGGTCCCATCCATTTCTGATGATAAGAAAAAAAATCATCCATTGCGTTGTCTTCAACAAGGTAGTCCACATCATCCATTCTAGTCAGGGTATGTCATTCTTTCGAACTCCTTCAAACGATTGCTCGAGATTTTCCCTAGGCTGGTATAGAGAATTTTATTGATCTCTGGATCAAAAGTAATTCTTTTTGCCACTTAAGGGATAATTCTATGAGTCATCCTTGTCTAGGGTGTCTTGTTATGGTATCATGGCAACTCAAATCCTTGCTACTTGACAACCGTTCACCACCCTCTTAGGTGTGGAATTGTTGTCTACCTAGTAAACCATCGTCAGCTGTTCCACTCCACCCCTCTAGATGTGTACTTCGTGTCTCAGCTCGAGAGATGTTTCAATGTCTCAGTCCGTGAGTTGATCCTGAGTTGTTCGATCTTCGATATGATCGATCCTTCTAGAGTTTTCTCTTTCCTCCCATTGTCATGTTAGTTGGACTTATCGGAGCAAGACATCAAGACAGTGGTGGTGATCGAATCAACGTTCTTATGAAGTGCCACCTGGATCATGAAGATCGTGTTAGTTTGCGTTCCCCCTTCTTTTTCCCCACGCTTGAATCTCGAGACGAGATTCTTGTTTAGTGGGGGTGAGTTGTCACAGCCCTAGAATTGTTTGCAGATAGTTGCATCAGTGAGCATCATGCATCCTGTTATTTTCAAGAAACTTGAAATGAGGAAATTGAAAGCCTTAGAAATCATTTTAAAAGAAGGGAAAGAACCCTTTAAATTGCATTCATTGTTTCCAAAATGACTTCATAAATGTTTGATAATTTTGGCAAGGCTTGGGGACCAAACCAAAAATTGTGAACATTTTTGAAGGAATTATTTTGGGACTTTGAAATTAACTCAATAAGTAGTTTTGGATTATATTCATTTTTTATAGAATATAATTCAAAAGGCCCTGGAATTATTTATGTGCCACTGGAAAAGTCCATAATGGCAATATAAAAATATTCAGAAGGTTTTGCCCTGTTTTGAATTTATTTCGAATTTTGAATCAGTGGCAAAATGAATAAATAAAAACAAAACAAAACAGAAATAAAACAGAACAGAAACGTACCTGGCCTTACCTGCAGCCCAACTAGGCAAAGCTGGCCCAGCCCACTGGCCGTCCCAGTCACCACCAACCTCTCGCCAGAAGGACGAGAGGTGCGTGGCCGCCGCGCGCCGGCATGCACCCGAGCCACCTCGTGCTTTAGCCGACGCTGGGGCCTGTCTGGAGACGCCACGCAACCCCCCGACCCCTCTGGCCTGTCCACTCCTCCTCTCCCCTCCTCTGTCTCTCTTGCACACAACCACCGAACGCCATCGCCGCCGCGCTCACTGCCACCGCGGCCACAGCCATCCCCGAACCTCTCCGACACAACCCCGAGCTCTGAAACGATGTCTTCATCCTCCCCGCCGAGCCACACGACGCTGGACGCCCTGGAGCCCCCTCATCGACGCCAAATTCGTCCTCTGCACCGACGGCCCCCATTGACCGATTCGTTGTCACCAAGCCGTCCCCGAGCACGCTGGGATCGCCGACGACCTCGCTGTGAGCTCCACTCTATTTCCCCTCCTTCGTTTTTCTTGCTCCCGTGTCGTAGCACCATCGCCCACGTGCCCGAGCACCGCCGTGCGCCATGGCCGCCTAGCTTCCTTGACCCAAGCCCCTCTCCACGAACCCGTGGCACCAGCATGCTTCTGGTGGCCTGCGGATGCCACCTAGCCCATCAGCTCCTCCCCTAGCGCATCACAGCCCCGAACCCATCTGCTCCTGAACTCCGGCCGCCGTCTCGCTCGCCACCGCCGATGCCACAGCTCACCGCGGCTCCTCTTGCTTGCTCCTTTGGATGCGAGTGAACCCGAGGAACCCATAGGAGCTAACGGCGAGGCAAATGGTTGCCTGTAGCTCGATCCCGATGAGCATCCATCGTCGAATGTGCTCGCCGACGTTCAACTCCGGTGAGATGACGTGGTGTCATTAGCTTGAGCTAATTACTGCGTTAATCTCGCCATGTGCCACTAACAGACGAGCCCCACACCCTAATTAACCACGGGGTAAACCCCTGTTTAGATTTAACCTAGCCACAGTGGCCCACGCGTCAGCTCTGACCATGCTGACGTGGCCATTGACTGGGCCCACAAGTCAACGACCCTAGCCAGTACCGTGACACTGACCAGTGGGACCCACAGGTCAGGTTTGACCCGGAACAGCCCCTGTTGACCTGCTGACGTCAGCATGACCTGATGCTGATGCAGTAATACATTTTCTGGATTTATTAATAATCAAGAAACTCCAAAAAATGTTCAAAACTTCTAAAAATCATAGAAAATAATCTATAATTCAGATTGAAATAAATTATATATGAAAAATGATCAGAAAAATCCAATCTATCCATCTGTACTAGTTTCATGCATGTTTAAACAAGTTAACTTGCTGTTTAGTGCAAAACATGATAAAGCACTATTTAAGATCACAAATAAGTTTGAACTTTGAATCTTTGGTTCAAAATAGCTCAAACCCATCTATTTGTAGTTGCATTAGCCCAACACACTCATTTTACCATGTCATGATCATACATCATAATGTGCATTGCATTGATTGTGTTTCTTTCTCTGTTGCCGGTGGTTGTCCCCTCTCGATAGACGTGTTCCGATGATGAGTTCGATGACACTGATGAAGAGCTATATTATCTTCAGAAGTGCCTAGCAAGCAAAACCCCCTTTTTCATTCTGATACAATCCCACTCTCTCGCTCCTGCTCTCTTTTACTGCATTAGGACAACAACGATTCATCTGTTACTTGCTGCGGTAGTTGAACCCCTTATCCTCGGCATGACCTGTCATTGCCACAGTAAATAGATGAAACCCACTAGCATGAGTACGAGTTGTTTGAGCCCTGATGTGCCTACTCATTCATGCTTATTTGTCATGCCTGCTACTGCTTAGAGTTGAGTCAGGTCTGATTCATCAGGGATGAATTGGAATGGCGATGAACATGTCCTACTGTGTGTGAACACGATTTGGTAAAGGTAGCGGTGAGAGGCCATGTAGGAGTACATGGTGGGTTGTCTCATTGAAACCGTCCTCAGGAACTGAGTTCTGTGTTTGTGATCCATGAACAACTACTACCACTCATTGGGATCCTTAATTGACCCTCTCGACTTATTAACTGCCCTAATCCTCTATCCAGGAGTTGCAACTAGTTTCTGGTGTTTATAGGATATGTGTTGACGGCCGTGCATAGCACTGACACTAGGGGTGGGCTATGATGCGGTAGATACACCGTGGCACGGTGTACCGGGCGCCCGTTTGGTGTCTCGGGAACCCTGCACACATCGTTTGGGGCTGTGAGCGAAACTCCGGCCGGATCTCCTTGCGGATGGAACCCGAATAGGCGATAAACCTGGACTAGAGACTTGTGTGGTTAGTCAGGTCGTGGCCGACACCCTCGCCAGGCTTCCGCTTGAAGGTTGCCGAGATACATGACGTGTATATGGTGATAAGTGGTGAGAGCGTGTGTGAAGAAGTACACCCCTGCAGGGTTATCATTATCTATTCGAATAGCCGGATTCCTCGGATATGGAAACTTGGACCCCTTGCATAGTTCATAGACAAGTTTAAGTGGATACTCTAAAATGCGCAAGATAAGCGTGAGTGCTATGGATGGCGTTCTCGTAGGGAGACGGGAGCGGATCCATAGTGGTGTATTGATATGGTGAATATGTGGACTCATGTGCGCCACCTCAAAAGAGTTGCTTGCAGTCGTAGTTCAGGTTAGCCACTGAGTCAAAGCTGGCTTGCTGCAGTTAAACTCCACCACCCCCTTTATTGATACCGATGCATATGTAGATAGTTCTGATGTAAGTCTTGCTGGGTACATTTGTACTCATGTTTGCCTATGTTATGTTTTGCAGAGAGACGCAGTCTCGCTAGTAGTTCCATGTGGACTTCGAAGTTTAGCTTGATACCTCAGCTACGATCTTGTGACCTCGGCAGGATCTGGTAGATAGTCAGGCTTCTCAGCCTTCTTCATTTGTAGTTGTCTGTACTTAGACAAGTTAAGCTTCCGCATGTGCTCGTTGCTTGTATGCTCTGTATGTTGGGGTCATGAGACCCATGTTTGTAATACTTGGCTCCTCGGAGCCTAATGAATAAATACTTGAGTCGTAGCGTTATGTTGTGATGCCATGTTGTATTTACACATATCGAGCATATTGTGTGTATGATTGAAATGCTTGGTATGTGTGGGATCCGACAATCTAGTTGTTTATCCTTGGCAGCCTCTCTTATGGGGAAATGTAGTCTAGTGCTTCCATGAGCCATAGTAGTCTGCTACAACCCGGTTCACCGGAGTCCTGTTAGCCCAGCACTACTGCTCAGGACACCTGACTGGCCGACATGTGTTTCACTTCGTTCCTGTGTCTGTCCCTTCGGGGAAATGTCACGCGGTGACATCCGGAGTCCTGCCTAGCCTGCTACAGCCCGGGTTCCCGGAGTCCTGTTAGCCCAGTGCTACAGCCCGGATTCACATGCTGCTGACCAACATGCTCGATGTGATTCATGTATGCCTTTCCCCATAGGTTAGTGCTGCTTTGGGTTCACGACTAGCCATGTCGGCCCGGGTTCTCTGTCATATGGATGCTAGCGACACTATCATATATGTGAGCCAAAAGGCGCAAACGGTCCCGGGCCATGGTAAGGCGACACCCGTGGGAATGCCATGCGTGAGGCTGCACAATGATATGAGGTGTTACCGGCTAGATCGATGTGACTTGGAATCAGGGTCCTGACAACCCAAAACTTGAAAACTTCACAACACAAAACTTAACAGAAAACTCGTAAGCTCCGTTAGTATAAGAAAAATAAATCACCACTTAGGTACTGTTTTGAACTCATTCTAAATTCATATTGGTGTAATATCTACTGTATCCCAACTTATCTATGGTTCATACCCTCCGATACTACTCATAGATTCATCAAAATAAGCAAACAACACATAAAAAACAGAATATGTCAAAAACAGAATAGTCTGTAGTAATCTGGATCAAACTTATACTTCTGTAACTCATAAAATTCTAAAATAAATTGGTGGACGTGAGTAATTTGTATATTAATCATCTTCAAAAAGAATTAACTAAATAGCACTCTCCAAATAAAAATGACAGCAAGATCAACAAGACTATCCCCAAGTCTTCCCAGCGGTTCTACTGGGCACAAACACTAATTAAAAGCATAAAACCACATCTAACAGAGGACAAATGAATTATTTATTACTAAACAGGAGCAAAAAGCAAGGAACGAAAATAAAGTTGGGTTGCCTCCCAACAAGCGCTATCGTTTAACGCCCCTAGTTAGGCATGATGATTTCAATGATGCTCACATAAAGGATGAGAATTGTAACATAAAGAGAGCATCATGAAGAATATTACTAGCATATTTAAGTCTAACCCTCTTCCGATGCATAGGTATTTTGTGAGAAAACAACTTGTGGGAACAAGAATCAACTTGCATAGGAAGGTAAAACAAGCATAGCTTTAAAACTTTAAGCACATAGAGAGGAAACTTGATATTATTGCAATTCCTACAAGCATATGTTCCTCCCTCATAATAATTTTCAGTAGCATCATGAATGAATTCAACAATATAACCAGCACCTAAAGCATTCTTTTCATGATCTACAAGCATAGAAAATTTACCACTCTCCACATAAGCAAAATTCTTCTCATTCGGAATAGTAGTGGGAGCAAGCTCAACAAAATAATTATCATGTGAGGCATAATCCAATTGAAAACTAAAATCATGATGACAAGTTTCATGGATATCATTATTCTTTATATCATACAAGTCATCACAATAATCATCATAGATAGCAACTTTGTTCTCGTAATCAATTGGAACCTCTTCCAGAGTAGTGGATTCATCACAAAATAGAGTCATGACCTCTCCGAAACCAATTTTATCAATATAATCATCATAAATAGGAGGCATGCTTTCATCATAATAAGTTTGCTCATCAAAACTTGGGGGACAAAAAATATCATCCTCATTAATCATAGCTTCCCCAAGCTTGTGGCTTTGCATATCATTAGCATCATGGATATTCAAGGAATTCATACTAACAACATTGCAACCATGCTCATCACTCAAATATTTAGTGCCAAACATTTTAATGCATTCTTCTTCTAACACTTTGGCACAATTTTCCTTTCCATCATACTCACGAAATATATTAAAAAGATGAAGCGTATGAGGCAAACTTAATTCCATTTTTTATAATTTTCTTTTATAGACTAAACTAGTGATAAAACAAGAAACTAAAAGACTAGATTGCAAGATCTAAAGATATACCTTCAAGCACTCACCTCCCCGGCAACAGCGCCAGAAAAGAGCTTGATGTCTACTACACAACCTTCTTCTTGTAGACGTTGTTGGGCCTCCAAGTGCAGAGGTTTGTAGGACAGTAGCAAATTTCCCTCAAGTGGATGACCTAAGGTTTATCAATCCGTAGGAGGCGTAGGATGAAGATGGTCTCTATCAAGCAACCCTGCAACCAAATAACAAAGAGTCTTTTGTGTCCCCAACACACCCAATACAATGGTAAATTGTATAGGTGCACTAGTTCGGCGAAGAGGTGGTGAGACAAGTGCAATATGGATGGTAGATAAAGGTATTTGTAATCTGAAATTATAAAAAAAGCAAGGTAACTAATGATAAAAGTGAGCGTAAATGGTATTGCAATGCGTTGAAACAAGGCCTAGGGTTCATACTTTCACTAGTGCAAGTTCTCTCAACAATAATAACATAACTGGATCACATAACTATCCCTCAACATGCAACAAATAGTCACTCCAAAGTCACTAATAGAGGAGAACGAACGAAGAGATTATGGTAGGGTATGAAACCACCTCAAAGTTATTCTTTCCAATCAATCTGTTGGGCTATTCCTATAAGTGTCACAAACAGCCCTACAGTTCGTACTAGAATAACACCTTAAGACACAAATCAACCAAAACCATAATGTCACCTAGATACTCCAATGTCACCTCAAGTACCCATGGGTATGATTATACGATATGCATCACACAATCTCAGATTCATCTATTCAACCAACACATAGAACCTCAAAGAGTGCCCCAAAGTTTCTACCGGAGAATCACGACGAAAACGTGTGCCAACCCCTATGCATAGGTTCATGGGCGGAACCCGCAAGTTGATCACCAAAACATACATCAAGTGAATCACGTGATATCCCATTGTCACCACAGATACGCACGGCAAGACATACATCAAGTGTTCTCAAATCTTTAAAGACTCAATACGATAAAATAACTTCAAAGGGGAAACTCAATCCATTACAAGAGAGTAGAGGGGGGAGAAACATCATAAGATCCAACTATAGTAGCAAAGCTCGCGATACATCAAGATCGTACCACCTCAAGAACACGAGAGAGAGAGAGAGAGAGAGAGAGAGAGAGAGACCAAACACAGCTACTGGTACATACCCTCAGCCCCGAGGGAGAACTACTCCCTCCTTGTCATGGAGAGCACCGGGATGATGAAGATGGCCACCGGACAGGGATCCCCCCTCCGGCAGGGTGCCGGAACGGGTCTAGATTGGTTTTCGGTGGCTACGGAGGCTTCTGGCGGGGGAACTCCCGATCTATTGTGCTCCCCGATCGTTTTAGGGTATATGGAGATATATAGGCGGAAGAAGTACGTCAGGGGAGCCATGAGGGGCCCACGAGGGTGGAGGGGTGCCCAGGGGGGTGGCCGCGCCCCCCTGCCGCGTGGCTTCCTCATTGCTTCCCTTACGTGGACTCCAAGTCTCCCGGGTTGCTTCCCTTCCAAAAATAAGTTCCGTGAAGTTTCAGGTCAGTTGGACTCCGTTTGATTTTCCTTTTCTGCGATACTCTAAAACAAGGAAAAAACAGAAACTTGCACTGGGCTCTAGGTTAATAGGTTAGTCCCAAAAATCATATAAAATAGCACATAAAGGCATATAAAACATCCAAGGTTGATAATATAATAGCATGGAACAGTCAAAAATTATAGATACGTTGGAGACGTATCAAGGAGGCACATGGAAACCATAGAAAGGATTCAGACCCTCGCATATTCATACGCGCGTAGCCACTCTCGCCCTGAGGCAACCCTGCTGGGCAAGACCACCGCGTTCTCCGACATTATCCACCATCTATCCACTGTGATGCCCGGATAATCAAGCTACATTAAACCTCCGCTAATGATGCCACGTCACCTCGATTACTGTTGCTAATCTCGCGTTAGGTCGAAACCGGTTCGAATTCAAATTCAAAATCAAGCAGACAATAAAAGTTTTCAAATATTAAAACTAAAATGTTCGAAGTGAGCCAAATAATGCATAGGTAATTATGGTGGAGAAACCACACTTTTATAAAATGTTTAAATACTCTTAAATGAACAAAAGAGTAGCAAAAACAATTATTTTAATACTTTAAAAATAATAAACATTTGCAAAACTAAATTGTTATAAGTATTAAACTATTGTGGCAGTGGCATAATTTGTAAAATCCTATTTAGGTGCCACTTTGGTAATTTACTAAAACTAAAATAAAAGGAAACAAAAAGAAAGCAAAGTATAAAAAAACAGAAAACAAAACTAACAAAAAAAGGGAAATAGAAGAACACCCCCCCCCCACTGGGCCACGGCCCAGCTGGCCTCTGGACCCACTAGGCCGGTCCAGTCGGCCCAGCCGCCGCCCGACCTAACCCTAGACGACCGACGCCCCCACTCCCCTCGTTCCCCACTCCCCCCTCTTGTTTCCCCGCACGCCTCCCTCTGCTTCCTCGATCTGGATCGGGGGCAATGACCCCGACCCCGATCCCGCATCGCCCCGCTCGTCCCTCGACACCGCCGCTCGCCCTGCACCCACCCGATGCCGTCCGTCGTCGCCCGGAGCCCGCATCGACCGTGCCAAGCCGCCTCCTCGCCGGAGATGGACGGATCCCGGAGGCCCCGTCGCGGATCCGGCCTCCCCTCGCCTTGCTCCCCACGTCGGAGTCCCCTCGTCGACCGGTGCCCGCCTCCGCCACCACTGCTGTGCCGGTGCCTCGCCGTCTCGGCCGCGTCCACTGCGGCTCCCCGCGACCCCGGCAAGCATGCTCGCGCCTGTGGGCTGCCACCTCCGCCCCGCAGCTTCTCCGTCGTCCCCGTCGCTGGCCATCCTCGAGCTCACTGCCAAATTCCCTACAGCAGCAACGTGAGGCCCTCTGTCGCCTTCCCTCCCTCCTACGCACTACTTCGCCGTAGGGTGCCAACGGCGACGCGCCCGAGCTCGTGCTCCCCCCGCTCGCGCCTCCCCACTTGCGCTGGCTGCCGCTCGTCGATTGCCCCTCCTCTGTAGCTCGCTCAGCTTCGCGCGGCCCCGCAGTGCTGCCCGCGCTGACCGCCGCCTCCCGTGACCCCCCCTGCTGCGGGCCCTCTTGCGCTGGCTTGCTTGGGCCACTGTCGTCGCCCGCCCGGCCTCATCCGCCGCGGCGCCCTGGGTCACCGCACCGGTGCTGGCGCGCTCACGGGGCTCTGCCCTGGCACCCCCATGCCCGTTAGCCCGTGCGCCCATGCCCACTAGGACCCCCCTTGCCTATGACAAAGGGGCCCCACGCCCCCTGAACGTTTAAAAAAAGGATTAAAGAAAATAAATAAGTAAATAAATAAAAATAAAAAAGAATAAATAAAATAAATTATTAATTAATTAATTAATTAAGTTAATTAATCATGTTTAATTAATCTAATTAACTAGTAGTTTAATTAAGCAGTAATTAGTTTAGCTCATACCTAATTAATCTAAACAAGGAATGACAGGTGGGTCCCATTGGACCCACACGTCAGTTTGACCAGTCAACATCTCTGTTGACTGCTGACGTCATGCTGACGTCAGCATGCACTATTTTGGATAATGTTGAATTAAATTAATTAAATAAATTCTAAAATGATTTAAAACTTTAGAAATTCATAGAAAATAAACTGTAGCTCGGATCGGAAAACTTTATATATGAAAGTTGCTCAGAACGACGAGACGAATCCGGATACGCAGCCCGTTCGTCCGCCACACACCCCTAACATATCAAACTCGCAACTTTCCCCTTCTGGTTCATCTGTCCGAAAATGTGAAACACCGGGAATACTTTCCCGGATGTTTTCCCCCTTCACCGGTACCACCTCGTACCACGTAAGGGCACACCTAGTATCACGCTTTGTCATGTCATGCATCGTCATGCACTTGTTTGCATTATATTTATTGTTTCTTCCCCCTCTTCTCTCGCTAGACATCGAGACCGACGCCACTGCTACCCAGTACGACTACGGTGTTGACGACCCCTCTCTCTTGCCAGAGCAACCAGGCAAGCCCCCCCCCTTGATCACCAGATATCGCCTACTCTTCTCTATATTGCTTGCATTAGAGTAGTGTAGCATGTTACTGCTTTCTGTTATTCCTATCCTGATGCATAGCCTGTCCTTGCTACTACTGTTGTTACCATTACCTGCTATCCTACTGCTTAGTATAGGATGCTAGTGTTCCATCAGTGGCCCTACACTCTTGGCCGTCTGCCATGCTATACTACTGGGCCGTGATCACTTCGGGAGGTGATCACGGGCATATACTATATACTTTACACAATTACGTTACTTATGATACTGTTCGGAGATGGGGGCTGAAGGGGCAGGTGGCTCCATCCTGGTAGAGGTGGGCCTGGGTTCCCGACGGCCCCCGACTATTACTTTGAGGCAGAGCGACAGGGCAGGTTGGGACCACCTAGGAGAGAGGTGGGCCTGGCCCTGGTCGGCGTTCGCAGATACTTAACACGTTTAACGAGATCTTGGTATTTGATCTGAGTCTGGCTACTGGCCTATACGCACTAACCATCTACGCGGGGACAGTTATGGGCACTCGACGTCGTGGTATCAGCGGAAGCCTTCGTGACGTCAGCGACTGAGTGGCGCGCGCCGGATTGGACCGTAAGCCTGCTCTTGTATTAAGGGGGCTAGTTCTTCTTCCGGCCGCGTTCGCAACGTGCAGGTGTGCAAAGGGCGATGGGCCCAGACCCCTGCACCATAGGATTTAGACCGGCGTGCTGACCTCTCTGTTGTGCCTAGGTAGGGTTGCGACCTGTTGATCTTACGAGGCCGGGCATGACCCAGGAAAGTGTGTCCGGCCAAATGGGATCGAGCGTGTTGGGTTATGTGGTGCACCCCTGCAGGGAAGTTAATCTATTCGAATAGCCGTGATCTTCGGTAACAGGACGACTTGGAGTTGTACCTTGACCTTATGACAACTAGAACCGGATACTTAATAAAACACACCCTTCCAAGTGTCAGATACAACCGGTAATCGCTCTCTAACAGGGCGACGAGGAGAGGATCGCCGGGTAGGATTATGCTATGCGATGCTACTTGGAGGACTCAGTCTACTCTCTTCTACATGCTGCAAGATGGAGGCTACCAGAAGCGTAGTCTTCGAAAGGACTAGCTATCCCCCCTTATCCCAGCTTTCTGCAGTTCAGTCCACATATAATAGCCTTATTCCATTTGATACCAATGCATACATATGTAGTGTAGCTCCTTGCTTGCGAGTGCTTTGGATGAGTACTCACGGTTGCTTTCTCCCTCTTTTCCCCCTATCCCTTCTACCTGGTTGTCGCAACCAGATGTTGGAGCCTAGGAGCCAGACGCCACCTTCGACGGCGACTCCTACTACACCGGAGGTGCCTACTACTACGTGCTGCCCGCTGACGGCGACCAGGAGTAGTTTAGGAGGATCCCAGGCAGGAGACCTGCGCCTCTTTCGATCTGTATCCCAGTTTGTGCTAGCCTTCTTAAGGAAAACTTGTTTAACCTGTGTCTGTACTCAGATATTGTTGCCTTCGCTGACTCGTCTATGATCAAGCTCTTGTATTCGAGCGCTCGAGGCCCCTGGCTTGTAATATGATGCTTGTATGACTTATTTTATTTGTAGAGTTGTGTTGTGATATCTTCCCGTGAGTCCCTGATCTTAATCGTACACGTTTGCGTGTATGATTAGTGTAGGATCAAATCGGGGGGCATTTCAAGTTGGTATTAGAGCCGACTGCCTGTAGGAATCCCCCTTCCAACTCCTTGGCTGAAGTCGAGTCTAGACGTTGCAAAACTTTTACTAACATGGCTGTGTGGCTTACAGGCCCACGTCGCCAATGGATGGTATTAAGATCTTTTATTCCTCGACCTGTACTCTGGGACTCTAATCTCTCCCCTATTCGGGTTAAATGATTTTGCTAAAAGGACTAACTTTAGGTTCTCATAAATACTTTCTCCCGGAGAGCCCCTCACTCCAGATGATCGCTTGCTGCACCAGAAGATTCCGAAGATACTCTCCGAGGTTTTCCCGAGACCCTTGTGCCCATCGACTTTACAATCCCCTACCACCGGTATACCCTTATGGATAACTACCTACAATTGTCGTTCATACCTTCATTATTAGTTGCTCTTGTTATTATGAGATGCCCTAAATTGCTCTCCGTTGTTCCAAAAATCCATTAAGCTTACTGCCTTGCTGTTCTTTGTCACCTGAATACCCTATGGATAATTCTCGCACTTATCAAGTATCCGTTCATCCCTAGTTGTTCGTATGTTTCATAAGATACTCTAAAATAATACCCGGCCTCCTGAACATCCTCTTCGAACTATTACTCTACAAATACATGTATGCTTACATTATGGGTGCTCCCATATCACTAGCAATATTCACTAGTATCTTTTGAGACTGTCATTTTGATCCTATTGATTCAACATGTGTGCAAATGCACACAATCATCAATCGACCCTTCTAAATTACCTTTCCGGCTTAGATGTCATTTTGAACCTGAACTGGTTCTCGACCAAACAAATTGCCGTCGATTGTGCCCCTAAGTCTACTCAACTTATCCATCCTTACTCAGAGCGTTTGTTTCTGAGACCTTAATTTGGAAGTCATAACTCCTTTGCATTTGAGCTTGGATTAGTCAGTTGTTCCATAAACTGATCTCCCTGCATTCCTTCTTCCTCTGGTTGAGTACTGATGCTCACATCAGACCCCTGGTGGACCACGAGATCCTTTGTTGGATTTTATTCGACAGCGTCCTTCATATTCTATAAGCTTGTGAGCCTTTCCTCGGATACATAAAGATTTTGGTAAATTGTATCCTCTGTTTTCTCAACCATGCTCTGTTTTCGAGCTGGTGGTACTCACGATTGAAGCTTGTGGTATATGTTTCCACGATACCCTGACGGGTTGAACCTATGCCTTCCCCAAACGGTATGAACCCGAAAGTTTTCGCGAGTCATACTCTTCTGTTGCTCCGCCAGATAGAATTTCTACACTACAGCCTCATCAAAAGCGAGAAGTAAAATGAAAGGTTATGCATTGAAGAAGTGGGAGTCGACCTGGAGCCCTTGCGTTCATGCCCATGGACCCAATGTGGAACTTTTCTTTGAAGCTTCTTATAAATGATAATAATCCCCTTATTATAAGTTCGTCCTGTATCTATGTTTGGTCCTTTACAATCATGGTTCCGACCATATTTTCTCCTTAATACCATTTCTCGGACAAGTTGAAGTACTTGTCTTGTGCAGATCATTGCACTTGTCCAACCTTTACTTTGATCTACCGTCGAGTATTACACTATGATATCTTGATAATGTCATGGTACTACATAACTTCTTATGGGTTCTTCATCAAATGTTATTTCTCCCCTAATCCAATTTTTCTTGGGTTCTGGGTTGTCATCAACCGAGAACACCAAATAGTGAATCGAGTCTGTACTCCGATTCAATAACTCCTAAGTAATTTTCATTGCTTACGAGTTTAATAACCCTTCAAGTCATTCCTAGCCTGATTGGCCATATCATTATCGTGCAAAAATTTAACTGTGCTACCTGGTCCTTCTTCCCGGAGCAAAATTTTCGATGATGAGCTAAGCTTATGTCGATCTTCCTCGTCATAACACTTCGCCTTGAACTACGAGCTTGTTTCGAGTTTGTGTCATACCCTTGGTTTCAGTAACCTTTCGCTTCATCATTCCTTTGGCTTGATGTCATTGCCGACCGATTACATCTTCATGAAATCTCTCAACAATTGTGTTGTGATCATCATCGGCATTCTAAGCTCTTCCAGGATGTCAATTGAGTTCATCATGATAAATACCATCCTTGCCCTCGATGATCTGTATTATCATCGACCACTTTATTGACTTCCCTCCAACACAAACTTGTCGTGTTTTGTATTATACCTTGAGTTCCTTGCTATCCAGCATTTGTTCTTCCTTACCTTCGAGTATTACCATCTTTAATGTCAAGAAAGTCGTGAGAATTTCACCACCTCTTAAGGATTCTTAATATAGGTAATACTTCTCACCATCACCTTTCTTTCTTGGTCCCCGTGTTGGTTCTAACCGGGATACCAACAGGTGAATGGTGCTGTTTGGATTCTGCCCTTCTAGCAACCCTATTGCTTTGAAGTTAATGGTCGAACGTTCATTCTTAGACTATTGATCACTGAATCACCATTCTAACATTTGATCATGCTACCTAAGCCCATACTTTGGGCACCCTTTTCAATTAATGTTTAATTGTGTGTGTTTTTCCTTGAGCATACATCATTTTATCATTTGATCCGACAAATGTTATCTCCTTGTTCACATAACTGTGGAAATCCATCTTTTTGGATACCTCGTTGAATTATTGTTGAGTCCATCAGCCACCTCCTCATCATCTCCTTGGCTTAATGATGAATCCCTTCGTGTATCCAGAGTCTGATCTTTGATTAAAGACCATGTCAATGCTATCTCGAAGCATGCCTATGGTACTCCGATTTTCAACAAGAACATTGGAGCCCAATGCTAAATGCTTCTTGCTCAATTATCCAAACATCATTGTATGGGTAATGTCATGAAATTTCTCTCCGCCACCTAAAGAGTTTTCTACATTATATCCTGTCATGGATATCATGCTCTGCTTGTCCTTGGGAAGAATATACCCTTGAAATATGTGTAAAACACATTTTCCTTTCCATTGTTCTGTTTAATCTAATAATCATATTTTCTTTTCCATTGGTTGGTTTAACATTGGTTGTGATCCATAAGATCTAAGCAGTAATATTCTCCTGCTTATGTAAACATCTCGGTGTACAATTTTGTCAACAAGACCCTGTTACTATTGTTAATGATATTTCGGTAGCCACCGATAGACGAGAACCTTGCCTACAGGTCCGCCTCGTTTCAACGAGTAGGAAGATGGTTCTCTTTGTCCCTCGCCCTTGGTACCGATGTTGTTGCCGACATAACTGACAGGCTATCTGCTGACATGTGTTGCCTACATGGTCATACAAGGCGTCACCGTCCATCCTACTTTTGAACCACATGGTGGGCCCATAACCCACAATTCCACAGGATCGAAACCTGACTCTCATGTACACCCCCTATTCCCAGAGTTATTCCTCGCGTGTGGTCTCGTATGTAATTCACGAGCCACCTTCCGTGTGATCATCAATTCTGCTATCAAACACATTACCTATACTCGTCGCCTTGTTTCAGGCAACAACGATTGTCTATCCGCTTCAATCTTCTTACGGTACCTTCTTACTTTGCTCTCGATGTGTTTCATTTGTTCAACTCGAGAGATACTCTTACGATCATTCTTGGGATACCCCCCAGATGATTTTACCTTATAACATTCAATTGTTGAAAAACTGTCCCTTACCTATTCGTAAGTACGATGGAGTTCTCGAAGAAAGGACGACAACTTCATGATGACCTGAAACAGCGAAATGAAGACATCAATGTAATGGATCAACCTCTTCGAGAAGAACAACCAAGACCAAGAACACTCCCTAGAATTTCGTAACCCGAACCTTCCCACTTTACTTCGCTCTTAAATCTCGGGACGAGATTTCTTGTAGTGGAGGAGAATTGTGACGTCCGGATAATCAAGCTACATTAAACCTCTGCTAATGATGCCACGTCACCTCGATTACTGTTGCTAATCTCGCGTTAGGTCGAAACCGGTTCGAATTCAAATTCAAAATCAAGCAAACAATAAAAGTTTTCAAATATTAAAACTAAAATGTTCTAAGTGAGCCAAATAATGCATAGGTAATTATGGTGGAGAAACCACACTTTTATAAAATGTTTAAATACTCTTAAATGAATAAAATAGTAGCAAAAACAATTATTTTAATGCTTTAAAAATAATAAACATTTTCAAAACTAAATTGTTATAAGTATTAAACTATTGTGGCAGTGCATAATTTGTAAAATCCTATTTAGGTGCCACTTTGGTAATTTACTAAAACTAAAATAAAAGGAAACTAAAAGAAAGCAAAGTATAAAAAAAACAAAACAAAACTAACAAAAAAGGGAAATAGAAGAACACCCCCCCCCACTGGGCCACGGCCCAGCTGGCCTCTGGACCCACTAGGCCAGTCCAGTCGGCCTAGCCGCCGCCCGACCTAACCCTAGACGACCGACGCCCCCACTCCCCTCGTTCCCCACTCCCCCCTCTCGTTTCCCCGCACGCCTCCCTCTGCTTCCTCGATCTGGATCAGGGGCAACGACCCCGACCCCGATCCCGCATCACCCCGCTCGTCCCTCGACACCGCCGCTCGCCCTGCACCCGCCCGATGCCGTCCGTCGTCGCCCGGAGCCCGCGTCGACCGCGCCAAGCCGCCTCGCCGGAGATGGACGGATCCCAGAGGCCCCGTCGCGGATCCGGCCTCCCCTCGCCTTGCACCCCACGTTGGAGTCCCCTCGTCGACCGGTGCCCGCCTCCGCCACCACTGCCGTGCCGGTGCCTCGTCGTCTCGGTCGCGTCCACCGCGGCTCCCCGCGACCCCGACGAGCACGCTCGCGCCTGTTTGCTGCCACCTCCACCCCGCAGTTTATCTGTCGTCCCCGTCGCTGGCCATCCTCGAGCTCGCTGCCAAATGCCCTATAGCAGCAACGTGAGGCCCTCTGTCGCCTTCCCTCCCTCCTACGCACTACTTCGCCGTAGGGTGCCAACGCCGACGCGCCCGAGCTCGTGCTCCCCCCGCTCGCGCCTCCCCACTTGCGCTGGCTGCCGCTCGTCAATTGCCCCTCCTCTGTAGCTCGCTCAGCTTCGCGCGGCCCCGCAGTGCTGCCCGCGCCGACCGCCGCCTCCCGTGACCCCCCTGCTATGGGCCTTGCCTCTTGCGCCGGCTTGCCTGGGCCACTGCCGTCGCCCGCCCGGCCTCATCCGCCGCGGCGCCCCTGGGTCACCGCACCGGCGCTGCCGCGCTCACGGGGCTCTGCCCTGGCACCCCCATGCCCGTTAGCCCGCGCGCCCATGCCCGCTAGGACCCCCCTTGCCTATGACAAAGGGGCCCCACGCCCCCTGAACGTTTAAAAAAAGGATTAAAGAAAATAAATAAGTAAATAAATAAAAATAAAAATGAATAAATAAAATAAATTATTAATTAATTAATTAATTAAGTTAATTAATCCTGTTTAATTAATCTAATTAACTAGTAGTTTAATTAAGCAGTAATTAGTTTAGCTCATTCCTAATTAATCTAAACAGGGAATGACAGGTGGGTCCCATTGGACCCACACGTTAGTTTGACCAGTCAACATCTCCGTTGGCCGCTGACGTCATGCTGACGTCAACGTGCACTATTCTGGATAATGTTGAATTAAATTAATTAAATAAATTCTAAAATGATTTAAAACTTTAGAAATTCATAGAAAATAAACCGTAGCTCGGATCGGAAAACTTTATATATGAAAGTTGCTCAGAACAACGAGAGGAATCCGGATACGTAACCCGTTCGTCCGCCACACACCCCTAACATATCAAACTCGCAACTTTCCCCTTCCGGTTCATCTGTCCGAAAACGCGAAACACCGGGAATACTTTCCCGGATGTTTTCCCCCTTCACCGGTACCACCTCGTACCGCGTAAGGGCACACCTAGCATCACGCTTTGTCATGTCATGCATCGTCATGCACTTGTTTGCATTATATTTATTGTTTCTTCCCCCTCTTCTCTCGCTAGACATCGAGACCGACGCCGCTGCTACCCAGTACGACTACGGTGTTGACGACCCCTCTCTCTTGCCAGAGCAACCAGGCAAGCCCCCCCCCCCCTTGATCACCAGATATCGCCTACTCTTCTCTATACTGCTTGCATTAGAGTAGTGTAGCATGTTACTGCTTTCTGTTATTCCTATCCTGATGCATAGCCTGTCCTTGCTACTACTGTTGTTACCATTACCTGCTATCCTACTGCTTAGTATAGGATGCTAGTGTTCCATCAGTGGCCCTACACTCTTGTCCGTCTGCCATGCTATACTACTGGGCCGTGATCACTTCGGGAGGTGATCACGGGCATATACTATATACTTTACACAGTTATGTTACTTATGATACTGTTCGGAGATGGAGGCTGAAGGGGCAGGTGGCTCCATCCCGGTACAGGTGGGCCTAGGTTCCTGATGGCCCCCGACTGTTACTTTGAGGCGGAGCGACAGGGCAGGTTGAGACCACCTAGGAGAGAGGTGGGCCTGGCCCTGGTCGGCGTTCGCAGATACTTAACACGTTTAACAAGATCTTGGTATTTGATCTGAGTCTGGCTACTGGCCTATACGCACTAACCATCTACGCGGGGACAGTTATGGGCACTCGACGTCGTGGTATCTGCGGAAGCCTTCGTGACGTCAGCGACTGAGTGGCGCGCGCCGGATTGGACCGTAAGCCTACTCTTGTATTAAGGGGGCTAGTTCTGCTTCCGGCCGCGTTTGCAACATGCAGGTGTGCAAAGGGCGATGGGCCCAGACCCCTGCGCCATAGGATTTAGACCGGCGTGCTGACCTGTCTGTTGTGCCTAGGTAGGGCTGCGACGTGTTGATCTTATGAGGCCGGGCATGACCCAGGAAAGTGTGTCCGGCCAAATGGGATCGAGCGTGTTGGGTTATGTGGTGCACCCCTACAGGGAAGTTAATCTATTCGAATAGCCGTGATCTTCAGTAACAGGACGACTTGGAGCTCTACCTTGACCTTATGACAACTAGAACCGGATACTTAATAAAACACACCCTTCCAACTGCCAGATACAACCGGTGCTCGCTCTCTAACAGGGCGACGAGGAGAGGATCGCCGGGTAGGATTATGCTATGCGATGCTACTTGGAGGACTTCAGTCTACTCTCTTCTACATGCTGCAAGACGGAGGCTGCCAGAAGCGTAGTCTTCGAAAGGACTAGCTATCCCCCCTTATCCCGGCTTTCTGCAGTTCAGTCCACATATAATAGCCTTATTCCAGTTGATACCAATGCATACATATGTAGTGTAGCTCCTTGCTTGCGAGTACTTTGGATGAGTACTCACGGTTGCTTTCTCCCTCTTTTCCCCCTATCCCTTCTACCTGGTTGTCACAACCAGATGTTGGAGCCCAGGAGCTAGACGCCACCTTCGACGGCGACTCCTACTACACCGGAGGTGCCTACTACTACGTGCTGCCCGCTGACGGCGACCAGGAGTAGTTTAGGAGGATCCCAGGCAGGAGACCTGCGCCTCTTTCGATCTGTATCCCAGTTTGTGCTAGCCTTCTTAAGGCAAACTTGTTTAACCTATGTCTGTACTCAGATATTGTTGCTTCAGCTGACTCGTCTATGATCGAGCTCTTGTATTCGAGCCCTCGAGGCCCCTGGCTTGTAATATGATGCTTGTATGACTTATTTTATTTGTAGAGTTGTGTTGTGATATCTTCCCGTGAGTCCCTGATCTTAATCGTACACGTTTGCGTGTATGATTAGTGTACGATCAAATCGGGGGGCGTTACATCCACCAAAGCAGGAGTAGGGTTTTATGCCTCACGGCGGCTCGAACCTGGGTAAAACTGCCCGTGGATCTCTGTTGTGCTGTGTTACGATTCTCCGCTCTTTGTGCAACGTGCCCATACCCGCGCTGAACCAAAAGGGGCTCATGGCCCCATAGGTGGTCGTGGTTTCCCACAACATGTTTGGCATGCTAGGTAGGGGGATCACTTGCGCGAACCCGAGAGCATAAGCAGTGCATCACCTTCATCGCCATTTTTGTCATCAACGGCAGCATTGACTATGGCGCCCAAGAAAAAGCCTGGTCCGTAGCTCACCCGTCCACCTTGAAGGCCCCGCCACCCACGACTGCCGACATTGCGGGGAATGCAGGGACACATGAGGATGTGGACGCTGCGGGGGACTTGGTCAGTGCAGGCGGCGTTATCACCACCTCCCACGCGGCCAAAGCAGGAGCGGGAGGCACCGGAGAAGGACATCGCCAACAACATCCCGGCCACCACGCTCCGCGAGGTATGGGTAGATCGATAATTCCTTTTGCCCCTCCCTGCCTAGCCGAGGGGCATAGCCACGGCGGTGATGTTCATTGTCGGTGTCAAAACCGGCGGATCTCGGGTAGGGGGTCCCGAACTGTGCATCTAAGGTCGATGGTAATAGGAGACGGGGGACACGATGTTTACCCAGGTTCGGGCCCTCTCTATGGAGGTAATACCCTACTTCCTGCTGCTACCTCTTGAGGATTGCGTTGGTTTTCCCTTGAAGAGGAAAGGGTGATGCAGCAAAGTAGCGTAAGTATTTCCCTCAGTTTTTGAGAACCAAGGTATCAATCCAGTAGGAGGCTACGCACGAGTCCCTCGCACCTACACAAAACAAATAAATCCTCGCAACCAACACGATAAGGGGTTGTCAATCCCTACATGGTCACTTACGAGAGTGAGATCTGATAGATATGATAAGATAATATTTTTGGTATTTTTATGGTAAAGATGCAAAGTAAAATAAAAGCAAAGTAAAAAAGAAAAGGAAATAACTAAGTGTTGGAAGATTAATATGATGAAGATAGACCCGGGGGGCATAGGTTTCACTAGTGGCTTCTCTCAAGAGCATAAGTATTTTACGGTGGGTGAACAAATTATTGTTGATCAATTGGCAGAATTGAGCATAGTTATAAGAATATCTAGGTATGATCATGTATATAGGCATCACGTCAGTGACAAGTAGACCGACTCCTGCCTGCATCTACTACTATTACTCCACACATCGACCGCTATCCAGCATGCATCTAGAGTATTAAGTTCATAAGAACATAGTAACGCTTTAGGCAAGATGACATGATGTAGAGGGATAAATTCATGCAATATGATAAAAAACCATCTTGTTATCCTCGATGGCAACAATACAATACGTGCCTTGCTGCCCCTACTGTCACTAGGAAAGGACACCGCAAGATTGAACCCAAAGCTAAGCACTTCTCCCATTGCAAGAAAGATCAATCTAGTAGGCCAAACCGAACTGATAATTCGAAGAGACTTGCAAAGATAACCAATCATACATAAAAGAATTCGGAGAAGATTCAAATATTGTTCATAGATAAACTTGATCATAAACCCACAATTCATCGATCTCAACAAACACACTGCAAAAGAAGATTACATCGAATAGATCTCCACGAGAGAGGGGGAGAACATTGTATTGAGATCCAAAAAGAGAGAAGAAGCCATCTAGCTAATAACTATGGACCCGAAGGTCTGAGGTAAACTACTCACACTTCATCGGAGAGGCAATGGTGTTGATCTAGAAGCCCTCCATGATCGATGCCCCCTCCGGTGGAGCTCCGGAACAGGCCCCAAGATGGGATCTCGTGGATACAGAAAATTACGGTGGTGGAATTAGGGTTTTGGCTCCGTGTTTGATCGTTTGGGGGTACGTAGGTACATATAGGGGGAAGGAGTACGTCGGTGGAGCAACAGGGGGCCCATGAGGGTGGAGGGCGCGCTTGGGGGGGTAGGCACGCCCCCCTACCTCGTGGCTTCCCTGTTGGTTGCTTGACGTAGGGTCCAAGTCTCCTGGATCTTGTTTGTTCCAAAAATCATGTTCCCGAAGGTTTCATTATGTTTGGACTCCGTTTGATATTCCTTTTCTTTGAAACCCTAAAATGGCAAAAAAACAGCAATCCTGGGCTGGGCCTCGGTTAGTAGGTTAGTCCCAAAAATAATATAAAAGTGCATAATAAATCCCAATAATGTCCAAAACAGAAGATAATATAGCATGGAGCAATACAAAATTATAAATACGTTGGAGACGTATCAAGCATCCCCAAGATTAATTCCTGCTCGTCCTCGAGTAGGTAATGATAAAAACAGAATTTTTGATGTGGAATGCTACTTGGCATAATTTCAATGTAATTCTTCTTAATTGTGGCATGAATATTCAGATCCGAATGATTCAAGATAAAAGTTTAATATTGACATAGAAATAGTAATACTTCAAGCATACTAACTAAGCAATTATGTCTTCTCAAAATAACATGGCCAAAGAAAGTTCATCCCTACAAAATCATATAGTTTAGTCATGCTCCATTTTCGTCACACAAGAATGCTCTCATCATGTACAACCCCGATGACAAGCCAAGCAATTGTTTCATACTTTAGTAATCTCAAACTTTATAAACCTGCACACAATACATGAACGTGATCCATGGATATAGCACTATGGGTGGAATAGAGTATAATGATGGGGGTTATGTGGAGAAGATAAAAAGGAGAAAGTCTCACATCAATGAGGCTAATCAATGAGCTATGGAGATGCCCATCGATTGAATTTAATGCAAGGAGTAGGGATTGCCATGCAACGGATGCACTAGAGCTATAAATGTATGAAAGTTCAACAAAAGAAACTAGTGGGTGTGCATCCAACTTGCTTGCTCATGAAGACCTAGGGCACTTGAGGAGGCCGATTTTTGGAATATACCAGCCAAGTTCTATAATGAAAAATTCCCACTAGTATATGAAAGTGAGAAAACAAGAGACTCTCTATCATGAAGATCATGGTGCTACTTTGAAGAACAAGTGTGGAAAAAAAGGATAGTAGCATTGTCCCTTTTCATTTTTTTGGGCCTTCTCTTTTTTATTTGGCCTTTCTTTTTTTATTGGGACAATGCTCTATTAAATGATGATCATCACACTTCTATTTATTTACAATTCAGTGATTACAACTCGATACTAGAACAAGGTATGACTCTATATGAATGCCTCCGGCGGTGTACCGGGATATGCAATGAACCAAGAGTGACATGAATGAAAGAATTATGAACGGTGGCTTTGCCACAAATACTATGTCAACTACATGATCATGCTAAGCAATATGACAATGATGAATGTATCATGATAAACGGGATGGTGGAAAGTTGCGTGGCAATATATCTCGGAATGGCTATGGAAGTGCCATAATAGGTAGGTATGGTGGCTGTTTTGAGGAAGATATAAGGAGGTTTATGTGTGAAAGAGCGTATCATAATAGGTAGGTATGGTGGCTGTTTGGATGCACCGCCGAAGTTTGCACCAACTCTCAATGTGAGAAACGGCAATGCACGGTACCGAAGAGGCTAGCAATGATGGAAAGTTGAGAGTGCGTATAATCCATGGAATCAACATTAGTCATAAAGAACTCACATATTTATTTCAAAAATCTACAAGTCATGAAAAACCAAGCACTACGTGCATGCTCCTAGGGGGATAGATTGGTAGGAAAAGACCATTGCTCGTCCCCGACCGCCACTCATAAGGACGACAATCAAAGAACACCTCATGTTTCAAATTTGTTACATAACGTTTACCATACGTGCATGCTACGGGAGTTGCAAACTTCAACACAAGTATTTCTCAAATTCACAACTACTGAACTAGCACAACTTTAATATCACTACCTCCATATCTCAAAACAATCATCAAGCATCAAACTTCTCTTAGTATTCAAAACACTCATAAGAAAGTTTTTACTAATCTTGAATACCTAGAATATTAGGATTATTTAAGAAAATTACCATGCTATTTAAGACTCTCAAAATAATCTAAGTGAAGCATGAGATATCAATAGTTTCTATAAAACAAATCCACCACCGTGCTCTAAAAGATATAAGTGAAGTACTAGAGCAAAACTATATAACTCAAAAGATATAAGTGAAGCACATAGAGTATTCTAATAATTTCCGAATCATGTGTGTCTCTCTCAAAATGTGTGTACAGAAAAGATGATTGTGGTAAACTAAAAAGCAAAGACTCAAATCATACAAGACGCTCCAAGCAAAACACATATCATGTGGTGAATAAAAATATAGCTCCAAGTAAAGTTACCGATAGAAGTAGACGAAAGAGGGGATGCCTTCCGGGGCATCCCCAAGCTTTGGCTTTTTGGTGTCCTTATATTATCTTGGGGGTTCCATGGGAATCCCCAAGATTAGGCTCTTTCCACTCCTTGTTCCATAATCCATCAAATTCTTACCCAAAACCTGAAAACTTCACAACACAAAACTTAAAGTAGAAAATCTCATGAGCTTCCTTAGCGAAAGAAAACAAAACACCACTTCAAGGTACTGTAATGAACTCATTATTTATTTATATTGGTGTTAAAACTACTGTATTCAACTTCTCTATGGTTTATAAACTATTTTACTAGCCATAGATTCATCAAAATAAGCAAACAACACACGAGAAATAGAATCTGTCAAAAACAGAACAGTCTGTAGTAATCTGTAGCTAGCGCAAGATCTGGAACCCCAAAAATTCTGAAATAAATTACTAAACGTGAGGAATTTATCTATTAATCATATTCAAAAAGAATTAACTAAATAGCACTTTCCAAATAAAAATGGCAGCAGTTCTCGTCAGCGCTAAAGTTTCTGTTTTTACAGCAGGATTAACAAGACTTTCCCTAAGTCTTCCCAACAGTTCTACTTGGCACAAACACTAATTAAACACAAAAACCACAACCAAAACAGAGGCTAGATAAATTATTTATTACTAAACAGAAGCAAAAAGCAAGGAATGAAAATAAAATTGGGATGCCTCCCAACAAGCGCTATCGTTTAACGCCCCTAGCTAGGCATAAAAAGCAAGGATAGATCTAGGTATTGCCATCTTTGGTAGGCAATCCATAAGTGGCTCTCATAATAGATTCATAAGGTAATTTAATTTTCTTTCTAGGAAAGTGTTCCATGCCTTTCCTTAATGGAAATTGGAATCTAATATTTCCTTCCTTCATATCAATAATTGCACCAATCGTTCTAAGGAAAGGTCTACCAAGAATACTAGGACATGAAGGATTGCAATCTATGTCAAGAACAATAAAATCTACGGGCACATAGTTCCTATTTGCAAAAATAAGAACATCATTAAATCTTCCCATAGGTTTCTTAATAGTGGAATCCGCAAGGTGCAAGTTTAAAGAGCAATCATCAAAATCACGGAAACCTAACAAATCACACAAAGTCTATGGAATCGTGGAAACACTAGCACCGAAATCACACAAATCATAGCATTCATGATCTTTAATTTTAATTTTAATAGTTGGTTCCCACTCATCATAAAGTTTTCTAGGGATAGAAACTTCCAACTCAAGTTTTTCTTCATAAGATTGCATCAAAGCATCAATGATATGTTTGGTAAAAGCTTTATTTTGACTATAAGCATGAGGAGAATTTAGCATGGATTGCAACAAGGAAATACAATCTATCAAAGAGAAATTGTCATAATTAAATTCCTTTAAATCCAAAATAGTAGGTTCATTAACATCTAGAGTTTTGATCTCTTCAATCCCACTTTTATCAATTTTAGCATCAAGATCTAAAAACTCTGAATTTTTGGAACGCCTTCTAGGTAAAGGTGTATCATATTCAGTCCCATCATTATCAAGATTCATATTGCAAAACAAAGATTTAATAGGGGACACATCAATAACTTTTAGATCTTCATCTTTATTATCACGGAAACTAGAAGAACACACTCTTATAAAGGAATCTTTCTTAGCACGCATCCTAGTGGTTCTTTCTTTGCACTCATCAATGGAAATTCTGATGGCTTTGAGAGACTCATTGATATCATTCTTAGGAGGAATAGATATAAGTTTTAATGAATCAACATCAAGAGAAATTCTATCAACGTTCCTAGCCAAATCATCAACTTTAAGCAATTTCTCTTCAAGCAAAGTATTGAAATTCTTTTGTGAATTCATAAATTCCTTAACACTAGTCTCAAATTCAGAGGACATCTTATTAAAATTTCCATAAGAATTGTTGTAGGAATTACCATAATTATTAGAGGAATTACTAGGATAAGGCCTAGGATTAAAGTTTCTTCTATACGCATTGTTACCAAAATTATTCCTATCAACAAAATTCACATCCATAGATTCATTATTATTCTCAATCAAAGTATGCAAAGGCATATCATTAGGATCAGAAGAAACACTTTTATTAGCAAATAATTTCATAATTTCATCCATCTTCCCACTCAAAACATTAATTTCTTCTATGTGTGCCATTGAGAATAATTAACCATAATATTATCTAGGAGTTTAGTAGCTTCTCCTAAAGTGATTTCCATAAAAGTGCCTCCCGCGGCCGAATCTTAAAGATTTCTAGAAGCAAAATTCAATCTGGCATAAATTTTTTGTATAATCATCCACAAATTCAAACCATGTGTTGGGCAATTACATATCATTAATTTCATCCTCTCCCAAGCTTGTGCAACATGTTCATGATCAAGTTGCTTAAAATTCATAATATTGTTTCTAAGAGAGATGATCTTAGCGGGAGGAAAATACTTAAGAGATAAAAGCATCTTCGCACTTATTCCAAGAATCAATACTATTTTTAGGCAAATACGAAAACCAAGCTTTAGCACGATCTCTAAGCGAAAAATTAAATAGCTTCAATTTAACAATATCATTGTCCACATATTTCTTCTTTTGCATATCACACAAATCAACGAAGCTATTTAGATGGGTAGCGACATCTTCACTAGGAAGGCCGGAAAACGGATCTTTCGTGACAAGATTCAGCAAGGCAACATTAATTTCACAAGATTCAGCATTGGTAAGAGGAGCAATCGGAGTGCTAATAAAATCATTGTTGTTGGTATTGGTAAAGTCACGCAATTTAGTGTTATCTTGAGCCATCGAGACAAGCAAGCAATCCAACACACAAGCAAACAAGAAATAGGCAAAAAGAGGAAAATAGAGAAAGAGGGGGAGGATAGAGAGAGAGAGAGGGCAAATAAAACGGCAAGGGTGAAGTGGGGGAGAGGAAAACGAGAGGCAAATGGCAAATAATGTAATGCGGGAGATAAGGGTTTGTGATGGGTACTTGGTATGTTGACATTTGCATAGACGTCCCCGGCAACGGCGCCAGAAATCCTTCTTGCTACCTCTTGAGCACTGCGTTGGTTTTCCCTTGAAGAGCAAAGGGTGATGCAACAAATTAGCGTAAGTATTTCCCTTAGTTTTTTAGAACCAAGGTATCAATCCAGTAGGAGGCTACGCGGGAGTCCCTCACACCTACACAAAACAAATAAATCCCCAAAACCAACGCGATAAGGGGTTGTCAATCCCTACACAGTCACTTACGAGAGTGAGATCTGATAGATATGATAATATAATATTTTTGGTATTTTTAAGGTAAATATGCAAAGTAAAATAAAAGCAAAGTAAAAAAGCAAAGGAAATAACTAAGTGTTGGAAGATTAATATGATGAAGATAGACCCGGGTGCCATAGGTTTCACTAGTGGCTTCTCTCAAGAGCATAAGTATTTTACGGTGGGTGAACAAATTATTGTTGAGCAATTGACAGAATTGAGCATAGTTATGAAAATATCTAGGTATGATCATGTATATAGGCATCACATCCGAGACAAGTAGACCGACTCCTGCCTACATCTACTACTATTACTCCACACATCGACCGCTATCCAGCATGCATCTAGAGTATTAAGTTCATAAGAACAGAGTAACGCTTGAGGCAAGATAACATGATGTATAGGGATAAATTCATGCAATATGATAAAAAAACATCTTCTTATCCTCGATGGCAACAATACAATACGTGCCTTGCTGCCCCTACTGTCACTGGGAAAGGACACCGCAAGATTGAACCCAAAGCTAAGCACTTCTCCAATTGCAAGAAATATCAATCTAGTAGGCCAAACCAAACTAATAATTCGAAGAGACTTGCAAAGATAACCAATCATACATAAAAGAATTCAGAGAAGATTCAAATATTCTTCACAAATAAACTTGATCATAAACCCACAATTCATCGATCTCAACAAACACACCGCAAAAGAAGATTACATCGAATAGATCTCCATGAGAGAGGGGGAGAACATTGTATTGAAATCCAAAAAGAGAGAAGAAGCCATCTAGCTAATAATTATGGACCCAAAGGTCTGAGGTAAACTACTCACACTTCATCAGAGAGGCTATGGTGTTGATGTAGAAGCCCTCCGTGATCGATGCCCCCTCCGGCGGAGCTCCGGAACAGGCCCCAAGATGGGATCTCATGGATACAGAAAGGTACGGCGGTGGAATTAGGGTTTTGGCTCTGTGTTTGATCGTTTGGGGGTACGTAGGTATATATAGGAGGAAGGAGTACGTCGGTGGAGCAACAGGGGGGCCACGAGGGTGGAAGGCGCGCCTGGGGGGGTAGGCGCGCCCCCCTACCTCGTGGCTTCCCTGTTGGTTGCTTGACGTAGGGTCCAAGTCTCCTGGATCTTGTTCATTCCAAAAATCACGTTCCCGAAGGTTTCATTCTGTTTGGACTCCATTTGATAATCCTTTTCTTTGAAACCCTAAAATAGGCAAAAAAACAACAATTTTGGGTTGGGCCTCCGGTTAGTAGGTTAGTCCCAAAAATAATATAAAAGTGTATAATAAAGCCTAATAATGTCCAAAACGGAAGATTATATAGCATGGAGCAATCAAAAATTATAGATACGTTGGAGATGTATCACCTGCTCGATTGATCTTGATGAATATGAGTATTACAAGAGTTGATCTACCAAGAGATCGTAATGGCTAAACACTAAAAGTCTAGCTTGTCTGACTATGATTATGAGTATGTATCTACGGACCTTGCCCTCTGGTTTATATAGACACAGGAGGGATATAGGGTTACATAAGGTCGGTTACAGAGAAAGGAATCTTCATATTCGGTCGCCAAGCTTGCCTTCCACGCCAGGGAGAGTCCCATCCGGACACGGCTAGAGTCTTCGGTCTTTGTATTTTCACACCCCATTAGTCCGGCCCATGTCCAATAGGTCAGACGCCTGAGGACCCCTTAGTCCAGGACTCCCTCAGTAGCCCCTGAACGAGGCTTCAATGACGAGGTCTCCGGCGCGCAGATTGTCTTCGGCATTGCAAGGCGGGTTCCCCTTTCCGAATACTCCAAGATAGTCTTCGGACATAATGAACGTGTCCGGATCTGCAACACAAGTACCACACACAACCGCAGAGAATATAATATTGCACAAGTCCAATCCGCTGACAACTTTTTGTAACGTGACATCACGTCTGCTAGGTCATCATTTCGAACCGTTTTCCATCTGCCGCTCCACATTTCGAGACGCGGTTTTAATAGGCACGTCTTGTTGAAGCAGAGATCGTGTCCCCTTATTGCGGGATCCTCATCAATACAGGCATGGGTAATATAACCGTGCCATTTACATAGCCCTTGGGAACAGGCGAGTTTTAAGGCGAGTGGGGAGGCGCTTGATATTCACTGCCTTTATAAGGAGATAAGGATTCCCTTTCTTCACCCACACCTTCTCTCTTTCTCTACCCTTCCATTCTCGAGCTCCAGCACCCAAGTCCTCATTCTTTCCGTCTGAAGGAAGCACTTAGCCATGTCCGGATGTAGAGGGCAAGGCAAGTGGATGGCCTCCTCCGTTAGGGAGAAGGACATCACCAAGCTTCAGGAGGCCGAGTATCTGGCGAAAGAAATTGCCCACCGGCTTCCATCCAAGGGAAAAATCGTCCCCACCCCGAAGCCCAATGAGAGGGTGGTGTCCATCCCTCATTTGGTCCATGGATTAGGGTTTCCTCTCCACCCTTTCGTCCGCAGGCTTATGTTCTATTACGGACTAGATTTCCATTACCTAGCCCCCCGAACTCCTTCCTCAACATCTCGACATTCATTGTCGTGTGTGAGTCCTTCCTCCGTGTCCAACCCCACTTCGAACTATGGCTCAATATCTTCAACGTGAAGCTGAAGGTGGTGGACGGTCAGCACGCGGAGTGCGGAGGCGCCATGGTGAGCAAGATGCCCAATGTCACATGGCCCTAGGGTACTTTTGTGGAAACCGTCAAGGAGTGGCAAAAAATGTGGTTCTATATCACAGAGCCCTGAGACACCACCTGGGCTACGGCATCCGAATTCAAGTCTGGAGCCCCAATGCGGCTCACCTCCTGGATAGAGAAGGGCCTGAATTGGTCTCCGTCAGACGAGCTAATAGCGCTGCAAACGCGCATTCAAAGCATGGTGGACAAAAACATCAAGCTCGTTGACGTAATCCAGGTGATGCTGGTTCCCTAAATCCTCACATGCCAAAGCCGAAGCTGCCCCTTATGGGAGTTCAATCCGAAGAAGCACCGAACCTTGGAAAGGCTCTTCGGAACCACTCATGAAGATGCTTGGAAGTTGCTCTTCAAGGGCAACGAGACACTGCCAGCCATAGATTCGTACTGCGGGCATGATATTACCCATCACGCCAATGCGGTAAGTTTTTTCACGTCCCAAACACATCCTCTACTTGCTTATTTCAAGGAGGATATCTAAACTTCAGTATCATTGTTTCTTCTAGAATGGATAGAGAGGGCGGAGCAGATTCACTGTTTGGCTCTGGTGCCCGAGGAACCAGTCATCCCGCTCCTGACGAAGATGCTGGTGTCGGCGCCCTATAAGGCGCCGGAGAAGAAGGCCAAGGGGGTGCGGGGTGGCCCCGCCGCAAGGGAGCTTCAGACGTGTCGTCCAAAGACAAAACTCGATCCTCCACCGCCGAAGATGATGACGAGGAGGAGGAAGAAAGCACTTCTCCCCCTGATGGGGGGAGGAAGAAGAGGGCAGCCTCCAAAAATCTGGAGGCGGAGGCGCCCAAGAAGGGGGAGGGTCCCCTTGCGGATAACTCCGCGTGGGACGTCGACAGCAGCCCAGAGCGAAGCCCCCGAAACAAGCCTCCGGCCGCGTCGTAAGTACTAAAACCTGCATGTGTTCATGCGTCTGTCCCCTCTTGCTTTATGATATTAATATGTTTAAATGATGCCATTGCAGTCCGGCCCATGACAGCTTCCAGCGATCCTCATCAAGAGGTTCGTTGGATTCAAAGGCGATGGCTAGCGAGTTATCGCGAGCTGCTCACTCTCCCACGGCCAAGGGCGACGACGAGGTGTTGTCCCAAAGGACCTTCCCCGGCCAGGGAGAGATTCAGGAGGCCGCCAGGGTGGCGCCAAAGAGCAATGCCTCGGCTGCCAGACACATGGGGGAGCAGACCCCCATGGCGACTGGGGATGGGGGCCTTGCTCAATTCGGCCCCCAACCGAATACAAGTTCGGAGACCTATACGGCTCCGGAATCCGGCGAGCAAGCTCCTTCGAAAGAACGGGGTGTGCCTGTTCTTCCGGTGACCTCTGTCCAACCAGAGGCATCGGATAATCTGCTAGAAGCGCTAGGAGGCGCTTCCATTGTGGATGAACACCGTATCCTTATGGGTACGGCGATTGAGAGGGTTCGGTCCGTCAAGTGTGGACTAACCGAAGCCTGGAGCAGCCTGCTGGTAGGTTTTGAGGTGAGCAATGCAAAAGAGAAAATCCCCATATAGGCAATAGCCCCTGAGACACTGTCAGGTGTTCGGAAAGAAAAGCCTGATAGAGGATCAATTTATTTTTGTAGGTGACTAACCAAATATGTCTTATATGAATAAGCAGGTGTCGTTGCTGGCCGCAACCTCACACACTGCAGAAGTCTCCAGACTGAAGCAGAGACTGGAACGGGTCGAGGAGGAGCTCGGCCAAGTGAGGAAGCAGCTAGAAGACCAGCAAGGTATGTACTGACTGGCTGTATATTCGGATAGAATAAATAATGTGTATTGACCGTAGTGTCATGATATGTGTAGGAGCGGCGACCAAGGTCGAGGTCCTTAAACAGGCCTTGGCCCAGGCCGAGGAGAAAAGTGCCAAGGAAAAAGCCGCTCAAGAGAAGCACGAGGCCAGGCTTGATGAGGTCCAACAAGAGCTCCAGGATGCAGTGAAGAAATGTGAATCCTTGGAGCGCGATGTTTCGGCTCAAGAGACCGAACTCGCTAAGGCTCGTCAAGGCGCGGAAGAGGCCTGGGTTGAGGCCCAGGGCGCCCTCTAGGAGATCCAAAAGGCCAATAAAATTGCGGCGGGTAAGGTGTAATATGCAAAGCAAGTACGTGAAGAAGAAGTATTTCTTACTAACACAGATTCGGAGTTCTCCAGGAGCGTTCGCAGATTTGCCCCGCGGTGTGTCTGACGCTGCGGAGTTCTTCCGAGCCGAAGAGGGGAGCTCAACGGAGAAGCTGTTCTGGTCGCAATATCTTGCGCCAGAACATCCAATGCCCTTTAGCGATCAGCTAAAATAGCTGGTCGAGCTGCATAGGGTGGCCGAACTGGTCATGAAGGATTTAATAATCCGGTTGTGGCCTGCCGAAGCTATGCCCGGCAGATACTTTGGGCTCCTGAAGCGGCTGGTGAATGCTTGTCCTCAGCTAGACGTCATCAAGCGGTCGGCCTGCATCGAGGGCACGCGCATGGCCTTCCCCCGCGTCAAGGTGTGGTGGGAGAAGATGGACACCGTCAAGCTTACGACCGAGGGACCGCCAGAGCGCAAGGAGCACCGCACACCCGAGCGGTATTTTGGAGATGTCCTGGAGGGGTCTCGTATTGTGGCAACGCAATGTGCACAAGACATTATTTTCGAATGAATACATTCATGTTGTCTTTGCCTTGTATGATGAAACAAAATTGTTATGTAATATAATGTTTGTTATTTAAAAAAATTCACCTCCTATGCGGCCGTGTTGTGTGAAATCTGAGAGTTGGCAAGTCATCGGCTTCTGCCCCCACGTAGATAGTACGGGGGTGTTCGGGATGTAATCTAAACACTCTTGATCCAATTGTTTGGTCCTTGAAGGAGGTGTTTAGCGCAATGAACCATTTAATCGGACTATGCGGCTTTAGCACCCTCACTTAGCCATTGGAGTTTGACAATAAAAGATAGGCGCAGCCCCTAGTATCCGAACTAGGATGCTGTGAACACCTGGTCGGGTAAGTACCGATCCCTCGCATAATGCGGCAAAAATCTCTAAGTATTTGAGACCTCCGAAGAGCTGACCGGCTCTCGCCGCATCATGACAGTCAGTTTTCCGCTTTCTCTACTGAGGTGCTCATCCGGTAAACCAGGGCACAATCACAATAGTTCTCCCTTTACTACCCTAGCCGATACAGCGGAACGTAGGGTAGCAAGCACATGAGCCGGGCAACCCAACTATTGACCAAAGACATGATTCGGAGCCAATGCATATAGTGCTAAATTCGGGGTGCCGAACTATATTGTAGGAAGTGTTTGGACTTTGTGGCCATGTTTTGGGGCGGTATGAAGCCCCTGGCGCATTTGAAATGTACCAGAGTGTACTGGTGCTATTTGATAAAGTTATCAAAAGTAAAGACAAAAAAGGAAGAAAAAGAAGAACAGGTAGTAAGCTAGAGCCGTAAAATTTTGGGCTGCAAACTGTTTTCCCTTATAATTTCGTTGGTGCGTTAAGGCGCATTTATACAAGTAGTGCAATAAGCAAAAGGCTATTTAATATGCCTTGACCAAGGGAGAGCTTCCTGTGGGTCCTGAAAACAGGTAGAGGGGTCGTTTAAAGAAACCAACTAAAATTTCCCCAGTGCGTCCATGCTACCTGTCGTCTTGGTGTATTTATCCTTCGAAAAGAATCGATGGTCGAGCCTTCAGGGAAGGCCTGTGAAAAAGAAACCTGAAAAAAGGAGAAAAAAGGAAACAATGAAAGTATGTGTGTCCGGGGCGGTCAAACCGCAATGTGGATCACAAGATGGTTATGCCTCCATCCATGCCCATGGTATTTTTAGTGCGTAGTTATGTACACATGGTACAATTGCCGCCACTTGGTCGGGACTGAGACGGAGGCCGAATTGCTAGTCGAGCTCTTGATGAGCCGAGCTGTCCTGCTGCAAAATAGTCCAAACTCTCTTGACAGTGTCCGGGGGATCGGCCACCAAATTAAGGTTTTGCTTGAAAAGGCCGCACTGTACCTCTGCTGCTAAGGCATCTGTGTGCTCCTCAGTGCGGAGGGAGCGTTCTGTGTTTCCATTAACTGTTATGACACCTCATGGTCCGGGTATCTTGAGCTTGAGATAAGCATAGTGTGGCACCGCGTTGAATTGAGCGAATGCGGTTCGGCCGAGCAGTGCATGGTAGCCACTGCAAAAAGGGACGATATCGAAGATTAACTCCTCGCTTCGGAAGTTGTCCGGAGATCCGAAGACAACCTCTAGTGTGATTGAGCCCGTATAGCGGGCCTCTACACCTGGTATGACACCTTTAAAGGTAGTCTTTGTGGGCTTGATCCGTGATGGATTGATGCCCATTTTGCGCACTGTATCCTGATAGAGCAGGTTGAGGTTGCTGCCACTGTCCATCAGGACTCGCGTCAGGTGGAACCTGACAATTATTGGGTCCAGGACCAGTGCAACTGAACTGCCGTGATGGATACTGATCGGGTGATCCCGACGATCGAAGGTGATCGGGCATGACGACCATGGATTAAATTTTGGGGCGACTGGCTCTATCACGTAGATGTCCCTAAGCGCGCGCTTGCGCTACCTCTTGGGGATGTGGATAGCATATATCATGTTCACTGTTTTGACCTGAGGGGGAAACTTCTTATGTCCCCCTGTGTTCGGTGGCCGGGGCTCCTCGTCGTCGTCCTCGCTCTGCGATCTCTTCTCCTTGCTTTCGGCATTTAACTTGTTGGCCTGTTTAAAAACCCAACAATCTCTGTTGGTATGATTGGGTGGTTTGTCCGGGGTGCCATGAATCTGTCACGGACGATCTAGTATGCGGTCCAGGCTGGATGAGCCCGAATTGTTCTTTTTGAACGGATTCTTCCGCTGACCGGACTTAGAGCCACTTAATCTGGCATTGGCTGCCGTATCATCGGTGTTGTCATTGTTGTTTCGATGCTTGTTGTTGCTTCGCGACTTGTCATTGCTATTTCTGGCTCCAGGGGTGCCGGTGTCCCTTGCATTGTTTTTGCTACGGCCCAGCCAACTATCCTCACCCGCACAAAAGCGGGTCATGAGTGCCGTGACGGCTGCCATGGACTTCGGCTTTTCTTGGCCGAGGTGGCGGGCGAGCCATTCATCGCGAATGTTGTGTTTAAAGGTCGCTAGGGCTTCGGCATCCGGACAGTCGACGATCTGGTTCTTTTCAGTTAGGAACCTAAACCAGAATTTGCTGGCTGACTCTCCGGGCTGTTGAACTATATGGCTTCGGTCATGTGACGCCCCAAGACCGGAGCTCCAGATGCCTTCCATGGTTTCCAAGATTCATTGTGTGATTTGTTTTTGCTTGTTGCATTCATCATTGCATCATGTGCATTGCATCATGTCATCTTGCACCTTATTTTTAAAACTCAACTAAATAAATTGCATGGATCTTCGGTCCATTTAAATCGAGGGAATTCACATGGTGATTCTCTTTATAACATATCCTCCCAATATTAGGGAGCTATAATGAATATTCCATTAGTTTGGAATTAACCGGAACACACTTGCAAATAATCCTGATGCATATTCCACTTCGAGTTTGACCTTCAAATCTTGTCCGCAATTCTTATTACTTTTACTGAGGTTCCTCCAAAAAACCAAACATTTTTGGGCACTGCTAAATCCAAGTCCTAGTTCAAACCCATTTGAATTAAGTTCAAATGAGTTTGAATTTATGTCTTTCGATCATGCCATTTCTAATTTTCTTTGGGTCAAACTCATTTTTTTGGACTCCGAGAAAAATACCCTCTTGCTCAAGCTTCTTCCCTAACCTCTCTTTCTTTTCCTTGTCTTTAATCCTTTTCTGCTAAAGAGTTATGAGAGGGAAGAGATCCTAGCCCACCAGATCATTTAGGCCCAGCTAGGCCATCCTTCATTGCAGCCCCGGCCCATCTTGCTTCATGGTCCCAGGCCGACCCAACCACCCCTTCCAACCCTAACTCTCTCTCTCTCGATCTCTTTCCTCCCTCCCGTAGCGTCGCGACCTCTCTCTCGATCTCTTTCCTCTCTCCTGTGCGCTGCCGGAGAGATAACCGCAGCCTCTTCCCGATCCCCACTCCACCCTCTCGCCTCTACAGCCTCCCTCACCCCTCGACCCCCTTCGGTGCGCCGCCTCCTTCCCCAACACCGAGCACGCACAGCGCCCGATCCCACGCGCAGGCCTCCAGCTCCGTCGCTGCTCCGCTGCGGCTGCGCCATAGCGTCATCCTCCGACGCCGGCAAGCACAGGCCGCCGTCCACCTCCGAATGCCTCCTCATGCGGGAGCGGCTAGGGCTCCCCTTCCCCGACCCATCGTCCGCCTCCTCTACCGACCGTGTCGGCCACCGGAGCCGTGAACAGCCGAAGCCCGGCCACAACGCAGCCCCTGCTGCCGACAACCTCACCTGGACCCGTCAAGCTCCGCTGCCCAACCTGCATCCTGCCGCTCACCAGAGTCCCTCTGCTGCTCCCCTGCATCAAGTTTTGATGTTGCGTCGTCGTCTACATCCACCATGGCCTCGCCTCTGCGCGAAGCAGATGAACAACAGTGTCCGCGCCGCGATTCCTTTACATCGTCACGCCCGCACCAAGTCCCGTCTCCGCCCTGCATCCAACCGCCTTCCTGCATGCGCGTGCCCGCTATGGGTCTCGTTCCAGGGCCCTCCTCCTCACGGCCATGGTGTCCGTCGTGGTTGTACAGTGCTCGCACCTTGCTGTTGCTTAGCCACCCACCTCCCTTCGTTGACCACCAAGACCCGAGGCCTTTTGTGTTGCTTCGTGTGGAGGCGTCAAGTTCCTCTACTAATCATGCACGACTACGTGGATTCGCCAAGTACACCACCGGCAAGACCACATGGATGCCCGGGCGAGTACTGAACGAAATGCCTAGTACCAGGTCAACGAGGATCGCCAAGTTCATCTTCTGCCATCCCCGAAATCGCCAAGTACCACGACGCCAAGTACCCCTTTGGAACGCCAAGGTGGATCTCTACCGTTGATGAGGTTTCGATAAGACCATCAAGTGAACGACTACATCCACGATGATACGAGAACAACTACTGTCGACGTGCATTTTGACAAGTACCACCACCGTCGACCCTCGAAGACTCCGTGAACACCAAGTTCCTCGCTGTGACCCTGAACATCTACGGAAACTTGTGCGACTAAGAACGTGAACGACTACCGTCGACCCCAAGTAACTCGGATTCGTCAAGTCCCTCTACGAAACGTGTATCACTACTTCCATTACCGACGCCGTGTACCACTACTTCCACTATGACCGTCCTGAGAACGTCTACTTCCTCTACATCGCACCGAACCCGAACCGTCTCGTTTGCAAGCTTCGAAGGTATAACCACCGAGACGACGCCCATGAATGAATGCAGGTGATGTATGAGATGATAGTGGTTGCACCGTGTCCGAGTTGTTCTTTGAGAGTTCCTCATTGCCTTGCCATCGACATGTGGGAACCCGGTATCCAGGAGCACCCCATCATCTTGAAGGAAATATGCCCTAGAGGCAATAATAAAGTTATTATTTATTTCCTTATATCATGATAAATGTTTATTATTCATGCTAGAATTGTATTAACCGGAAACATAATACTTGTGTGAATACATAGACAAACTAAACGTCACTAGTATGCCTCTACTTGACTAGCTCGTTAATCGAAGATGGTTATGTTTCCTAAC